>NC_142934.1:46700193-46747693 GCF_046866305.1 Octopus bimaculoides
TCCAGTGTTCAACTGGAACTTATTTTATCGACCCGGAAAGGATGAAAGGCAAAGTCGACCTCGGCGGAATTTGAACTCAGAAGGTAAACCGAACGAAATGCTGTTAAGCATTTTGCCCAGCATCCTAACGATTCTGCCAGCTCACCACCATAATATCTGTATATGTTGATAGACAGGTAGGTATGCACACAAACACACTCACGGACACACACACACACACACACACACACACACACACACACACGCACACACACACACACACACACACACACACACACACACACACACATACACACACACAAAAACACAAACGCACATAGATGTAAATGCATACATCATATATATAAATATTTGTTTGTGTACGTGCGTTTGCGGTCTTGTGTGCGTGCGCGTATAGCGTTTATTTGTGAAATTCATTCAAGAGATTCTCGTCTAGTTCAGAGATTTCTATGTTTCTTCATATTGTCATTATGACGTCACAACATCGGAAATGTTTCCTCCAAGACCTTCGTTTCAAATATTATTCAGTCTCTTTGAACCTTTCACGGTGATTAGAAGCTAGGGAATGTGTGCGCCGGGGGACGCACCCGGACACCTGAAGACTAGAGTGAAGTCAGAGTCATCTTCACCTTGTTTTTGGTGTTTGTGGGGATATTTTGAGCGGACCCTCACAAGTGCGCCCTCCGCAAAATTGTTTCCTTCAAATTTTTAAAAAGAAAGAATATCTTTTAAGTAAACATTCTACAAATACCTCTCAGATGGTGTATATTACGACTATATCGGAATTTAATGTGAAAAGAATAAAGGTCGCGCACATTTATACTGACACATATCCCAAAGATTTTTTCAAAATCTCAAGTTCCATCTTGTGGGGATATATGTCATGTGTGTCAGTGTATGTGTGTGTAATTTCGAGAATTTTTTTCTTTTTTCTTTCCACATTAAATTCCGATATAATCGTAATCTACACCACCTGAGGAACATTTGAAGAAAATTTCTTTAACAATAGAACAATTTTTTTGGAAGTTATCAGGAAACAAAGCTGGGGACACAGTTGTGTGGGTCTGCCGTTTTATGCACCTTTGCGTTCTTAAACACCCTCTGTAACATGCTGGTTGGTACCATAACATAGTTACAAGGTGTCCGGTATTGTTCCTTTAACCGTATGAATTCTTAGCCAGGCAATTTCAGGACAGGAAACCTGGAGGTTCCAACCAGAAACGATACTTCACTTTCGATATATTCACACAAAATATTTCATTGTAAACACTCGTGTAACTGTAAGGGGATATGATAGTAAGGATCGGTAAATAAAATTCGTACATGAAATATTCCTTTTGACTATAGGAACAAGGCTTCAAATTTGATGGAATGAACAGTCAATCATATTGACCCCAAAGCTTGACTGGCACTTTATCAACAACGAAAGGTTCAAGGGAAGCATCGAACTCGTTGGAATTTGAACTCAGATTGCAAAGGTGTACGAAATACCGCTGGCGTGTTAACCAATCTGCCGATCACCGCCTGACGAACACGAAATAATGTTTACGCAACATGTAGTGAACGGGTAGATAAATAGAGAGTTGGGTTATGAACGCGGTAAGTGTTTAAATAAACTCCGATACTAGGGATATGTAATAAAAATGTCTCTGGGAAGAATCGGTGGACAAGATTTACGAGCAAATCAACAGATAGTAAACCCAGTGGGGGACCATGAGCCAGTTGTTTGGATAACATCTATGAGCTCGTTAGGACTCTTTTCGGATTCCAGCTGAATCATTTGGAGGTAGTTCATTGTGACGGGACATGATGGAAGACGGGCTTCAGGAATATCCCCTCCCCATAAGACTTCCAAGAATTAAGTGGATAAAGAAGATAAGTGACTTATATAGACAAAATAATCCACACACATTAACACATACACCTGTGTAAATATTTGGTTTCAAATTTTGGCACAAGGCCAGGAATTTCGGTGGAGGGGAAACACGTTGACATCGACTCCAGTGTTCTGCTGGTACTTATTTTATCGACCCGGAAAGAATGAAAGGCAAAGTCGACCTCGGCGGAATTTGAACTCAGAAGGTAAAGCCGAACGAAATGCTGCTAAGCATTTTGCCCAGCATCCTAACGATTCTGCCAGCTCAACGCCTTAATATCTGTATATGTTGATGGACAGAGAGGCATGCACACACACACACACACGGACATACACACACACACATACACACACACACATACGCACACACACACAAACACACACACACAAACACACACAAATACACACACACACACACACACACACACACACACACATTGATGTAAATGCATACATCATATATATAAATACTTGTTTGTGTACGTGCGTTTGCGGTCTTGTGTGCGTGCGCGTATAGCGTTTATTTGTGAAATTCATTCAAGAATTTCTCGTCTAGTTCAGAGATTTCTATGTTTCTTCATATTGTCATTATGACGTCACAACATCGGAAATGTTTCCTCCAAGACCTTCGTTTCAAATATTATTCAGTCTCTTTCAACCTTTCACGGTGATTAGAGGCTAGGGAATGTGTGCGCCGGGGGACGCACCCGGACACCTGAAGACTAGAGTGAAGTCAGAGTCATCTTCAACTTGTTTTTGGTGTTTCTGGGGATATTTTGAGCGGACCCTCACAAGTGTGCCCTCCGCACAATTGTTTCCTCCAAATTTTTAAAAAGAAAGAATATCTTTTAAGTAAATATTCTACAAATACCTCTCAGATGGTGTATATTACGACTATATCGGAATTTAATGTGAAAAGAATAAAGGTCGCGCACATTTATACTGACACACATCCCAAAGATTTTTTTCAAAATCTCAAGTTCCATCTTGTGGGGATATATGTCATGTGTGTCAGTGTATGTGTGTGTAATTTCCCGAATTTTTCATTTTTTTTTTCACATTAAATTCCCATATAATCGTAATCTACACCACCTGAGCATTTGTACAAAATTTCTTTAAAAATAGAACAATTTTTTGGAAGTTATGAGGAAACAATGCTGGGGAGGACACAATTGCGTCGGTCTGCCGTTTTATGCACCTTTGATTTCTTAAACACACTCTGTAACATGCTGGTTGGTACCATAACATAGTTACAAGGTGTCCGGTATTGTTCCTTTAACCGTATGAATTCTTAGCCAGGCAATTTCAGGACAGGAAACCTGGAGGTTCCAACCAGAAACGATACTTCACTCTCGATATATTCACACAAAATATTTCAATGTAAACAATCGTGGAACCGTAAGGGATATGATAGTAAGGATCGGTAAATAAAATTTGTACATGAAATATTCTTTTCGACTATAGGAACAAGACTTCAAATTTGGTGGAGTGAGTAGTCAATCATATTGACCTCAAAGCTTGACTGGCACTTTATCAACAACGAAAGGTTCGAGGGATGCATCGAACTCGGTGGAATTTGAACTCAGATTGCAAAGGTATACGAAATACCGCCAGCGTGCTAACCTATCTGCTGATTACCGCCTGATGAACACGAAATAATGTTTACGCAACATGTAGTGCATAGGCAGATGTAGAGAGTTGGGTTATGAACACGGTAAGTGTTTAAATAAAACAAGTTTGCTGCTATTAAAATGTTTGATAATATTTTCATGATATTTCGATTATAATAAAGGCAACATTCTTTCTGTCTGCGGCCCCTCTATCTCGGTCTACATTTACTCTACAGAGACATATTATATCTTTTTGGAATGGAAATGAACTCGGCATTGAGAATCTAACCTTCATTTGATTCTTGAACATCCGATATCGGGATCTGATTTAGAAAAATTTTGGTTGCTACTTTTAACAGGTAAAGCTTGGCTGATTCCCGCCATCTTGCTTGGTGTTTGTCAGATAACGTCATAGATGAAGGGGGAGATAAATGACATTCGCTTCGTTAATTTTACGTCCCGATAAGAACTTTGGGACATATTGACCAACAGTTGGAATTCAACTTGGGACTGGATCAATAGAACGATTGCACTAGAGAATTAATTTTCATCTATCCTTAACGTCTGATGAAACACCAGCGGGGCATATAGTCATTATAGACATATTATAGTTATGCTATTAGCTCTTTTTAGTTTTGTGCCATAAGCCCAATGAGTTCCGCACAGAGTGCAGCTTTTCAGTTAAGTGTGTAATGAAGGAAAGTAGTTGCTTCATTAATTGTTCGATAATTTTCATATAATCACAATAGCTGCTAACGAAATTTGACAATGCGGCTTTAGTTATGTTTGGGACTAAGTATGTTTATGCACAACATATCTCTCTCTCACGCGCTCTCTCTCTCTCTTTCTCTCCTTCTCTCACTGTCACACACACACATTCTCTCACACACTCTCTCTCACATACAAACGCTCATACGACAGCTCACTCACGCGCACACACGCACGCAAATTTGTTTGTGGCTTTTCTTCAAGTTATTTTAGTCTATAAAATTTTGTCCATCTAAATTGTCCGACGTTTTTTCCTTGCTTCCACTCATCTCAACCATGTTTGTGGGCACAAAACAGACCACACATTTGCTGGTCTGTCAAGCGGTATATTTCGATGATTTACACCATCCAATTGGCACGAACGGGTATGGCCATGTGATTATTTGTAGAAAACAAAAAAATACGCCAGTTGGCAGCTGTTTGAACCTAGAGAACTTTCGTTACAACTTCATATGAGACATAAAAGAATCAAGTAACCTTCCTCTCTACAGCCGCCAACAACGTGGTACAAAGTAAGGCAAATAAAAAGTAAGAATGAAAACATACACTCCATCCGGATTAGAAAAGATGGTGCGCGACAAACAACTGACAAACATCTACACGCAACGAGTTAAAGGTATTGTGCGCTGCGGAAGGACCTTAAATAGTTTGACAATCATTTGCACACTCATACAAGTAGAATGTTTGATGGCTTCCTCTTGCTACAGGGTATATCTTGTGAGAGACACAGAAGGTGCAGTTTTTGAGCACAGAGCTCCTTCTTCTATTTTGAGATAACCTTACAATATAAAAGGGAGTATGCAACTCCTTATGATTTAATATAACCTCGCAAGTCTATCTTAAATGGTGGATCAAACAGTCAGAGTATTTTTCTCTTGTGGTATTCATCATATCAGCGACAATGGAGTATCACCACAGCCGTAAAAGACATGTGGACATTAGCGACAGCAGATCTTTGCACCCCAACATGTGACCACGTCATTTGTTAATCGATTATTCTCATGATCGTTCATGATTACAAATCAGTGAATACCTGTTATAACCACGGACGCTGATCCATTGTGGTGTTCCGTATAATACACGTTGACGGCGATGAAAGATCACCATTTTCGTAGATTCAAGTAGATTCAAGAAGAAGCAGTTCTGGTCATCTTGGGTAATAATAATCGAATGAATACGATCCTAAATGCAAACGGGCGAAGTACTATTCTTCCGAAAAGTCTTTGAAGATACGTTACTCGATTGAGTGCGTAGACATCAGAGAGGAATTCCAGGAAGGGCCTCTACTTCCCCGAATTCGGTGATCACGGCTCCGATACTACGGAAATATGGAAAAGTGTTTCTGGAAAGAATCGATGGCAGGATTCATGGGCAAAAACAACAGATAGGAAACCCAGGGTGTGACTATGAGCAAGTTGTTTGGATAACATCTATGAGCTCGTTAGGACTCTTTTCGGATTCCAGCTGAATCATTTGGAGGTGGTTCATTGTGACGGGACATGATGGAAGACGGGCTTCAGGAATACCCCCCCCCCCATAAAACCTCCAAGAATTTAGTGGATAAAGAAGATAAGTGACATATAGAGACAAATATGGTTTCAAATTTTGGCACAAGGTCAGCAATTTCGGTGAAGGAGAAACACGTTGACATCGACTCCAGTGTTCAACTGGAACTTATATTATCGACCCGGAAAGGATGAAAGGCAAAGTCGACCTCGGCGGAATTTGAACTCAGAAGGTAAAGCCGAACGAAATGCTGCTAAGTATTTTGCCTAGCATCCTAACGATTCTGCCAGCTCAACGCCTTAATATCTGTATATGTTGATGGACAGAGAGGCATGCACACACACACACACACACACACACACACACACACACAAATACGCACTCACCCATACACACACACGCACACACACACAAACCACATACACGCGCTCACACAGAAACACACATAAACACACACACACACGTAAACACAGACAAGAACACATACACACATTAATGTAAATGCTTAGTTCATATTACTTAAATATTTGTTTGTGTACGTTCGTGTGTGATCTTGTGTGCGTGCGCGTGTAGCGTTTATGTGTGAAATTCATTCAAGAATTTCTCGTCTAGTTCAGAGATTCCTATATTTCTTCAGATTGTCATTATGACGTCACAATGTCGGAAATGTTTCGCCCAAGACCTTCGTTTCAAATAATATTCAGTCTCTTTCAACCTTTCACGGTGATTAGAGGCTAGGGAATGTGTGCGCCGGGGGACGCACCCGGACACCTGAAGACTAGAGTGAAGTCAGAGTCATCTTCACCTTGTTTTTGGTGTTTGTGGGGATATTTTGAGCGGACCTTCACAAGTGTGCCCTCCGCACAATTGCTTCCTCCAAATTTTTAAAAAGAAAGAATATCTTTTAAGTAAATACTCTACAAATACCTCTCAGATGGTGTATATTAAGACTATATCGGAATTTAATGTGAAAAGAATAGAGGTCGAGCACATTTATACTGACACATATCCCAAAGATTTTTTTCAAAATCTCAAGTTCCATCTTGTGGGGATATATGTCATGTGTGTCAGTGTATGTGTGTGTAATTTCCCGAATTTTTTCATTTTTTTTTTTCACATTAAATTCCGATATAATCGTAATCTACACCACCTGAGGAGCATTTGAAGAACATTTCTTTAAAAATAGAACCATTTTTTGGAAGTTATCAGGAAACAAAGCTGGGGACACAATTGCGTGGGTCTGCCGTTTTATGCACCTTTGAGTTCTTAAACACCCTCTGTAACATGCTGGTTGGTACCATAACATAGTTACAAGGTGTCCGGTATTGTTCCTTTAACCGTATGAATTCTTAGCCAGGCAATTTCAGGACAGGAAACCTGGAGGTTCCAACCAGAAACGATACTTCACTCTCGATATATTCACACAGAATATTTCATTGTAAACAATCGTGTAACTGTAAGGGGATGTGATAGTAAGGATCGGTAAATAAAAAAACGTACATGAAATATTCCTTTCTACTATAGGAACAAGGCTTCAAATTTGGTGGAGTGAGTAGTCAACCATATTGACCCCAAAGCTTGACTGGTACTTTATCAACAACGAAATGTTCAAGTGAATCATCGAACTCGGTGGAATTTGAACTCAGATTGCAAAGGTGTACGAAATACCGCCAGCGTGCTAACCTATCTGCTGATCACCGCGTGATGAACACGAAATAATGTTTACGCAACATGTAGTGCATAGGCAGATGTAGAGAGTTGGGTTATGAACGCGGTAAGTGTTTAAATAAAACAAGTTTGCTGCTACTAAAATGTTTGTAGATATTTTCTTGATATTTCGATTATAATAAAGGCGAAATTTTGTCTGTCTGCGGCCCCTCTATCTCGGTTTACATTTGCTCTACAAAGACATATTATATCTTTTTGGAATGGGAATGAGCTCGGCATTGAGAATCTAACCTTCATTTGATTCTTGAACGTCCAGTATTCGGATCTGATTTAGAAATGTTTTAGGTGCTACTTTTAGCAGGTAAAACTTGGCTGATTCTCGCCATTTTGCTTGGTGTTTGTCAGATGACGTCATAGATGAAGGGGGAGATAAATGACATTCGCTCCGTCAATTTTATGTCCCGATAAGAACTTTGGGACAAATTGACCAACAGTTGGAATTCAACTTGGGACTGGATCAATGGATTGATTGCACCAGAGAATTTTATTTTCATCTATTCTTAACGTCTGATGAAACACCAGCGGGGCATATAATCATTATAGACATATTATAGTTATGCTATTAGCTCTTATTATGTTTGTTCCATAAGCCTAATGAGTTCCGCACAGAGTGCAGCTTTTCAGTTAGTGTGTAATGAAGGAAAGTAGTTGCCTCATTAATTGTTCGATAATTTTCATATAATCACAATAGCTGCAAACGAAATTTGACAATACAGCTTTGGTTATAAGTGTACAATATGTTTGGGACTAAGAATGTTTATGTACATCATATCTCTCTCTCTCAGGCGCTCTCTCTCTCTCTCTTTCTCTCCTTCTCTCACTGTCACAGACACACATTCTCTCACACACTCCCTCTCACATACACACGCTCATACTATAGCTCACTAACGCGCACACGAATCAAATTTGTTTGTGGCCTTTCTTCAACTTACTTTTTGTCTATAAATTTTTGTTCATCTAAATTGTCCGACGTTTCTTCCTTGCTTCCACTCATCTCAACCATGTTTGTGGGCACAAAACAGACCACACATTTGCTGGTCTGTCAAGCGGTATCATCCGATGATTTAAAGCATCCAATTGGCACGAACGGGTATGGTCATGTGATTACTTGTAGAAAGCAAGGAAAATACGCCAGTTGGCCGCAGTTTGAACCTAGATAGCATTCGCTACAACTTCATATGAGACATAGAAGAATCGAGTAACCTTCCTCTCTACAGCCGTCAATTATGTAGTACAAAGTAGGGCAAATAAAAAGTAAGAATGAAAACATATCCTCCATCCGGGTTAGAAGAAATGGTGCGCGACAAACAACTGACGAACATCTACACGCAACGAGTTAAAGGTATTGTGCGCTGCAGAAAGATCTTAAAAAGTTTGACAATCATTTGCACACTCATACAAGTAGAATGTTTGATGGCTTCCTCTTGCTACAGGGTATATTTTGTGTTAGACACCAGAGGGTGCAGTTTTTGAACACACAGCTCCTTCTTCTATTTTGCGATAACCTTACAAAATAAAAGGGAGTACGCAACTCCTTTTGATTTAATATAACCTCGCAAGTCTATCTTAAATGGTGGATCAAACAGTCAGAGTATTTTTCTCTTGTGGTATTCATCATATCAGCGACAATGGAGTATCACCACAGCCGCAAAAAACATGTGGACATTAGCGACAGCTGATCTTTGCACACCAACATGTGACCACGTCATTTTTTATCGAATATTCTCATGATCGTTCATGATTACAAATCAGTGAACACCTCTTATAACCACGGACGGTGAACTATTGTGGTGTTCCGTATAATACACGTTGATGGCAATGAAAGATCACCATTTTCGTAGATTCAAGTAGATTCAAGAAGAAGCAGATTAAGCGGGAGCAGTTCTGGTCCCCTTGGGTAATAATAATCGAATGAATACGATCGTGAATGCAAACGGGCGAAATTCTATTCTTCCGAAAAGTCTTTGAAGATACGTTACTCGATTGAGTGCGTACACATCAGAGAGGAATACCAAGAAGGGCCACTACTTCTCCGAATTCGGAGCTCACAGCTCCGATACTAGGGAGTTGTGGTAAAAGTGTTTCTGGAAAGAATCGATGGGCAGGATTCATGGGCAAAAACAACAGATAGGAAACCCAGGGGTAGACCATGAGCAAGTTGTTTAGATAACATCTATGATCTCGTTAGGACTCTTTTTGGATTCCAGCTGAATCATTTAGAGGTGGTTCATTGTAACGGGACATGATGGAAGACGGGCTTCAGGAATACCCCACTTCCATAAGACTTCCAAGAATTTAGTGGATAAAGAAGATAAGTGTCATATATAGACAAAATAATCCACACACATAAACACATACACCTGTGTAAATATTGGTTTCAAATTTTGGCACAAGGCCAGCAATTTCGGTGAAGGGGAAACACGTTGACATCGACTCCAGTGTTCAACTGAAACTTATTTTATCGACCCGGAAAGGATGAAAGGCAAAGTCGACCTCGGCGGAATTTGAACTCAGAAGGTAAAGCCGAACGAAATGCTGCTAAGCATTTTGCCCACCATCCTAACGATTCTGCCAGCTCACCACCGTAATATCTGTATATGTTGATAGACAGAGAGGTATGCACACACACACACACACACACACACAAATACACACTCACACATACACACACACGCACACACACACACACACACACACACCACATACACGCGCGCTCACACAGAAACACACACAAACACACATAAACACACACACACACACATAAACATAAACAAAAACACATACACACATTAATGTAAATGCTTAGTTCATATTACTTAAATATTTGTTTGTGTACGTGCGTGTGTGGTCTTGTGTGCGTGCGCGTGTAGCGTTTATGTGTGAAATTCATTCAAGAGATTCTCGTCTAGTTCAGAGATTCCTATATTTCTTCAGATTGTCATTATGACGTCACAATATCGGAAATGTTTCCTCCAAGACCTTCGTTTCAAATAATATTCAGTCTCTTTCAACCTTTCACGGTGATTAGAGGCTAGGGAATGTGTGCGCCGGGGGACGCACCCGGACACCTGAAGACTAGAGTGAAGTCAGAATCATCTTCACCTTGTTTTTGGTGTTTGTGGGGATATTTTGAGCGGACCTTCACAAGTGTGCCCTCCGCACAATTGTTTCCTCCAAATTTTTAAAAAGAAAGAATATCTTTTAAGTAAATATTCTACAAATACCTCTCAGGTGGTGTATATTAAGACTATATCGGAATTTAATGTGAAAAGAATAGAGGTCGCGCACATTTATACTGACACACATCCCAAAGATTTTTTTCAAAATCTCAAGTTCCATCTTGTGGGGATATATGTCATGTGTGTCAGTGTATGTGTGTGTAATTTCCCGAATTTTTTCATTTTTTTTTTTCACATTAAATTCCGATATAATCGTAATCTACACCACCTGAGGAGCATTTAAAGAAAATTTCTTTAAAAATAGAACCATTTTTTGGAAGTTATCAGGAAACAAAGCTGGGGACACAATTGCGTGGGTCTGCCGTTTTATGCACCTTTGAGTTCTTAAACACCCTCTGTAACATGCTGGTTGGTACCATAACATAGTTACAAGGTGTCCGGTATTGTTCCTTTAACCGTATGAATTCTTAGCCAGGCAATTTCAGGACAGGAAACCTGGAGGTTCCAACCAGAAACGATACTTCACTTTCGATGTATTCACACAAAATATTTCAATGTAAACACTCGTGTAACTGTAAGGGGATATGATAGTAAGGATCGGTAAATAAAATTCGTATATGAAATATTCCTTTCGACTATAGGAACAAGGCTTCAAATTTGGTGGAGTGAGTAGTCAATCATATCGACCTCAAAGCTTGACTGGTACTTTATCAACAACGAAATGTTCAAGGGAATCATCGAACTCGGTGGAATTTGAACTCAGATTGCAAAGGTGTACGAAATACCGCCAGTGTGCTAACCTATCTGCTGATTACCGCCTGATGAACACGAAATAATGTTTACGCAACATGTAGTGCATAGGCAGATGTAGAGAGTTGGGTTATGAACGCGGTAAGTGTTTAAATAAAACAAGTTTGCTGCTATTAAAATGTTTGATAATATTTTCATGATATTTCGATTATAATAAAGGCAACATTCTTTCTGTCTGCGGCTCCTCTATCTCGGTCTACATTTACTCTACAGAGACATATTATATCTTTTTGGAATGGAAATGTACTCGGCATTGAGAATCTAACCTTCATTTGATTCTTGAACATCCGATTTTGGTTGCTACTTTTAACAGGTAAAGCTTGGCTGATTCCCGCCATCTTGCTTGGTGTTTGTCAGATGACGTCAGAGATGAAGGGGGAGATAAATGACATTCGCTTCGTTAATTTTACGTCCCGATAAGAACTTTGGGACATATTGACCAACAGTTGGAATTCAACTTGGGACTGGATCAATAGAACGATTGCACTAGAGAATTAATTTTCATCTATCCTTAACGTCTGATGAAACACCAGCGGGGCATATAGCCATTATAGACATATTATAGTTATACTATTAGCGCTTTTTAGTTTTGTGCCATAAGCCCAGAGTGCAGCTTTTCAGTTAAATGTGTAAGGAAGTAAAGTAGTTGCTTCATTAATTGTTCAATGATTTTTATACAATCACAATAGCTGCTAACGAAATTTGACAATACGGCTTTAGTTATGTTTGGGACTAAGAATGTTTATTTACAACATATCTCACCCTCACGCGCTCTCTCTCTCTCTCTTTCTCTCCCTCTCTCACTGTCACACACACACATTCTCTCACACACTGTCTCTCACATACACACGCTCATACGACAGCTCACTCACGCGCACGCAAATTTGTTTGTGGCCTTTCTTCAAGTTATTATTGTCTATAAAATTTTGTCCATCTAACTTGTCCGACGTTTCTTCCTTGCTTCCACTCATCTCAACCATGTTTGTGGGCACAAAACAGACCACACATTTGCTGGTCTGTCAAGCGGTATATTTCGATGATTTACACCATCCAATTGGCACGAACGGGTATGGCCATATGATTATTTGTAGAAAACAAAAAAAATACGCCAGTTGGCAGCTGTTTGAACCTAGAGAGCTTCCGTTACAACGTCATATGAGACATAGAAGAATCAAGTAACCTTCCTCTCTACAGCCGCCAACAACGTGGTACAAAGTAAGGCAAATAAAAAGTAAGAATAAAAACATATACTCCATCCGGGTTAGAAGAAATGGTGCGCGACAAACAACTGACGAACATCTACACGCAACGAGTTAAAGGTATAGTGCGCTGCGGAAAGATCTTTAAAAGTTTGACAATCATTTGCACACTCATACAAGTAGAATGTTTGATGGCTTCCTCTTGCTACAGGGTATATTTTGTGTGAGACACCAGAGGGTGCAGTTTTTGAACACACAGCTCCTTCTTCTATTTTGCGATAACCTTACAAAATAAAAGGGAGTACGCAACTCCTTTTGATTTAATATAACCTCGCAAGTCTATCTTAAATGGTGGATCAAACAGTCAGAGTATTTTTTCTCTTGTGGTATTCATCATATCAGCGACAATGGAGTATCACCACAGCCGCAAAAAACATGTGGACATTAGCGACAGCAGATCTTTGCACACCAACATGTGACCACATCATTTGTTAATCGAATATTCTCATGATCGTTCATGATTACAAATCAGTGAATACCTCTTATAACCACGGACGGTGAACTATTGTGGTGTTCCGTATAATACACGTTGACGGCAATGAAAGATCACCATTTTCGTAGATTCAAGTAGATTCAAGAAGAAGCAGATTAAGCGGGAGCAGTTCTGGTCCCCTTGGGTAATAATAATCGAATGAATACGATCGTGAATGCAAACGGGCGAAATTCTATTCTTCCGAAAAGTCTTTGAAGATACCTTACTCGATTGAGTGCGTACACATCAGAGAGGAATATCAAGAAGGGCCTCTACTTCTCCGAATTCGGAGATCACAGCTCCGATACTAGGGAGTTGTGGTAAAAGTGTTTCTGGAAAGAATCGATGGCAGGATTCATGGGCAAAAACAACAGATAGGAAACCCAGGGGTAGACCATGAGCAAGTTGTTTAGATAACATCTATGATCTCGTTAGGACTCTTTTTGGATTCCAGCTGAATCATTTAGAGGTGGTTCATTGTAACGGGACATGATGGAAGACGGGCTTCAGGAATACCCCACTTCCATAAGACTTCCAAGAATTTAGTGGATAAAGAAGATAAGTGACATATATAGACAAAATAATCCACACACATAAACACATACACCTGTATAAATATTGGTTTCAAATTTTGGCACAAGGCCAGCAATTTCGGTGAAGGGGAAACACGTTGACATCGACTCCAGTGTTCAACTGGTACCTATTTCATCGACCCGGAAAGGATGAAAGGCAAAGACGACCTCGGCGGAATTTGAACTCAGAAGGTAAATCCGAACGAAATGCTGCTAAGCATTTTTGCCCAGCATCCTAACGATTCTGCCAGCTCAACGCCTTAATATCTGTATATGTTGATGGACAGAGAGGCATGCACAAACACACACACACACACACACACACACACACACACACACACACAAATACATACTCACACATACACACACACACGCACACACACGCACACACACGCACGCACACACACACAAACCACATACACGCGCGCTCACACAGAAACACACAGAAACACACAGAAACACACAGAAACACACAGAAACACACATAAACACACACACACACATAAATACAGACAAAAACACATACACACATTAATATAAATGCTTAGTTCATATTACTTAAATATTTGTTTGTGTACGTGTGTTTGAGATCTTGTGTGCGTGCGCGTATAGCGTTCAAGTGTGAAATTCATTCAAGAATTTCTCGTCTAGTTCAGAGATTTCTATGTTTCTTCATATTGTCATTATGACGTCACAATGTCGGAAATGTTTCGTCCAAGACCTTCGTTTCAAATATTATTCAGTCTCTTTCAACCTTTCACGGTGATTAGAGGCTAGGGAATGTGTGCGCCGGGGGACGCACCCGGACACCTGAAGACTAGAGTGAAGTCAGAGTCATCTTCACCTTGTTTTTGGTGTTTGTGGGGATATTTTGAGCGGACCCTCACAAGTGTGCCCTCCGCACAATTGCTTCCTCCAAATTTTTAAAAAGAAAGAATATCTTTTAAGTAAATACTCTACAAATACCTCTCAGATGGTGTATATTAAGACTATATCGGAATTTAATGTGAAAAGAATAGAGGTCGCGCACATTTATACTGACACACATCCCAAAGATTTTTTTCAAAATCTCAAGTTCCATCTTGTGGGGATATATGTCATGTGTGTCAGTGTATGTGTGTGTAATTTCCCGAATTTTTTCATTTTTTTTTTTCACATTGAATTCCGATATAATCGTAATCTACACCACCTGAGGAGCATTTGAAGAACATTTCTTTAAAAATAGAACCATTTTTTGGAAGTTATCAGGAAACAAAGCTGGGGACACAATTGCGTGGGTCTGCCGTTTTATGCACCTTTGAGTTCTTAAACACCCTCTGTAACATGCTGGTTGGTACCATAACATAGTTACAGGGTGTCCGGTATTGTTCCTTTGACCGTATGAATTCTTAGCCAGGCAATTTCAGGACAGGAAACCTGGAGGTTCCAACCAGAAACGATACTTCACTCTCGATATATTCACACAGAATATTTCATTGTAAACAATCGTGTAACTGTAAGGGGATATGATAGTAAGGATCGGTAAATAAAAAAACGTACATGAAATATTCCTTTCTACTATAGGAACAAGGCTTCAAATTTGGTGGAGTGAGTAGTCAACCATATTGACCCCAAAGCTTGACTGGTACTTTATCAACAACGAAATGTTCAAGTGAATCATCGAACTCGGTGGAATTTGAACTCAGATTGCAAAGGTGTACGAAATACCGCCAGCGTGCTAACCTATCTGCTGATCACCGCGTGATGAACACGAAATAATGTTTACGCAACATGTAGTGCATAGGCAGATGTAGAGAGTTGGGTTATGAACGCGGTAAGTGTTTAAATAAAACAAGTTTGCTGCTACTAAAATGTTTGTAGATATTTTCTTGATATTTCGATTATAATAAAGGCGAAATTTTGTCTGTCTGCGGCCCCTCTATCTCGGTTTACATTTGCTCTACAAAGACATATTATATCTTTTTGGAATGGGAATGAGCTCGGCATTGAGAATCTAACCTTCATTTGATTCTTGAACATCCAGTATTCGGATCTGATTTAGAAATGTTTTAGGTGCTACTTTTAGCAGGTAAAACTTGGCTGATTCTCGCCATTTTGCTTGGTGTTTGTCAGATGACGTCATAGATGAAGGGGGAGATAAATGACATTCGCTCCGTCAATTTTATGTCCCGATAAGAACTTTGGGACAAATTGACCAACAGTTGGAATTCAACTTGGGACTGGATCAATGGATTGATTGCACCAGAGAATTTTATTTTCATCTATTCTTAACGTCTGATGAAACACCAGCGGGGCATATAATCATTATAGACATATTATAGTTATGCTATTAGCTCTTATTATGTTTGTTCCATAAGCCTAATGAGTTCCGCACAGAGTGCAGCTTTTCAGTTAGTGTGTAATGAAGGAAAGTAGTTGCCTCATTAATTGTTCGATAATTTTCATATAATCACAATAGCTGCAAACGAAATTTGACAATACAGCTTTGGTTATAAGTGTACAATATGTTTGGGACTAAGAATGTTTATGTACATCATATCTCTCTCTCTCAGGCGCTCTCTCTCTCTCTCTTTCTCTCCTTCTCTCACTGTCACAGACACACATTCTCTCACACACTCCCTCTCACATACACACGCTCATACTATAGCTCACTAACGCGCACACGAATCAAATTTGTTTGTGGCCTTTCTTCAACGTACTTTTTGTCTATAAATTTTTGTTCATCTAAATTGTCCGACGTTTCTTCCTTGCTTCCACTCATCTCAACCATGTTTGTGGGCACAAAACAGACCACACATTTGCTGGTCTGTCAAGCGGTATCATCCGATGATTTAAAGCATCCAATTGGCACGAACGGGTATGGTCATGTGATTACTTGTAGAAAGCAAGGAAAATACGCCAGTTGGCCGCAGTTTGAACCTAGATAGCATTCGCTACAACTTCATATGAGACATAGAAGAATCGAGTAACCTTCCTCTCTACAGCCGTCAATTATGTAGTACAAAGTAGGGCAAATAAAAAGTAAGAATGAAAACATATCCTCCATCCGGGTTAGAAGAAATGGTGCGCGACAAACAACTGACGAACATCTACACGCAACGAGTTAAAGGTATTGTGCGCTGCAGAAAGATCTTAAAAAGTTTGACAATCATTTGCACACTCATACAAGTAGAATGTTTGATGGCTTCCTCTTGCTACAGGGTATATTTTGTGTTAGACACCAGAGGGTGCAGTTTTTGAACACACAGCTCCTTCTTCTATTTTGCGATAACCTTACAAAATAAAAGGGAGTACGCAACTCCTTTTGATTTAATATAACCTCGCAAGTCTATCTTAAATGGTGGATCAAACAGTCAGAGTATTTTTCTCTTGTGGTATTCATCATATCAGCGACAATGGAGTATCACCACAGCCGCAAAAAACATGTGGACATTAGCGACAGCTGATCTTTGCACACCAACATGTGACCACGTCATTTTTTATCGAATATTCTCATGATCGTTCATGATTACAAATCAGTGAACACCTCTTATAACCACGGACGGTGAACTATTGTGGTGTTCCGTATAATACACGTTGATGGCAATGAAAGATCACCATTTTCGTAGATTCAAGTAGATTCAAGAAGAAGCAGATTAAGCGGGAGCAGTTCTGGTCCCCTTGGGTAATAATAATCGAATGAATACGATCGTGAATGCAAACGGGCGAAATTCTATTCTTCCGAAAAGTCTTTGAAGATACGTTACTCGATTGAGTGCGTACACATCAGAGAGGAATACCAAGAAGGGCCACTACTTCTCCGAATTCGGAGCTCACAGCTCCGATACTAGGGAGTTGTGGTAAAAGTGTTTCTGGAAAGAATCGATGGGCAGGATTCATGGGCAAAAACAACAGATAGGAAACCCAGGGGTAGACCATGAGCAAGTTGTTTAGATAACATCTATGATCTCGTTAGGACTCTTTTTGGATTCCAGCTGAATCATTTAGAGGTGGTTCATTGTAACGGGACATGATGGAAGACGGGCTTCAGGAATACCCCACTTCCATAAGACTTCCAAGAATTTAGTGGATAAAGAAGATAAGTGTCATATATAGACAAAATAATCCACACACATAAACACATACACCTGTGTAAATATTGGTTTCAAATTTTGGCACAAGGCCAGCAATTTCGGTGAAGGGGAAACACGTTGACATCGACTCCAGTGTTCAACTGAAACTTATTTTATCGACCCGGAAAGGATGAAAGGCAAAGTCGACCTCGGCGGAATTTGAACTCAGAAGGTAAAGCCGAACGAAATGCTGCTAAGCATTTTGCCCACCATCCTAACGATTCTGCCAGCTCACCACCGTAATATCTGTATATGTTGATAGACAGAGAGGTATGCACACACACACACACACACACACACAAATACACACTCACACATACACACACACGCACACACACACACACACACACACACCACATACACGCGCGCTCACACAGAAACACACACAAACACACATAAACACACACACACACACATAAACATAAACAAAAACACATACACACATTAATGTAAATGCTTAGTTCATATTACTTAAATATTTGTTTGTGTACGTGCGTGTGTGGTCTTGTGTGCGTGCGCGTGTAGCGTTTATGTGTGAAATTCATTCAAGAGATTCTCGTCTAGTTCAGAGATTCCTATATTTCTTCCGATTGTCATTATGACGTCACAATATCGGAAATGTTTCCTCCAAGACCTTCGTTTCAAATAATATTCAGTCTCTTTCAACCTTTCACGGTGATTAGAGGCTAGGGAATGTGTGCGCCGGGGGACGCACCCGGACACCTGAAGACTAGAGTGAAGTCAGAATCATCTTCACCTTGTTTTTGGTGTTTGTGGGGATATTTTGAGCGGACCTTCACAAGTGTGCCCTCCGCACAATTGTTTCCTCCAAATTTTTAAAAAGAAAGAATATCTTTTAAGTAAATATTCTACAAATACCTCTCAGGTGGTGTATATTAAGACTATATCGGAATTTAATGTGAAAAGAATAGAGGTCGCGCACATTTATACTGACACACATCCCAAAGATTTTTTTCAAAATCTCAAGTTCCATCTTGTGGGGATATATGTCATGTGTGTCAGTGTATGTGTGTGTAATTTCCCGAATTTTTTCATTTTTTTTTTTCACATTAAATTCCGATATAATCGTAATCTACACCACCTGAGGAGCATTTAAAGAAAATTTCTTTAAAAATAGAACCATTTTTTGGAAGTTATCAGGAAACAAAGCTGGGGACACAATTGCGTGGGTCTGCCGTTTTATGCACCTTTGAGTTCTTAAACACCCTCTGTAACATGCTGGTTGGTACCATAACATAGTTACAAGGTGTCCGGTATTGTTCCTTTAACCGTATGAATTCTTAGCCAGGCAATTTCAGGACAGGAAACCTGGAGGTTCCAACCAGAAACGATACTTCACTTTCGATGTATTCACACAAAATATTTCAATGTAAACACTCGTGTAACTGTAAGGGGATATGATAGTAAGGATCGGTAAATAAAATTCGTATATGAAATATTCCTTTCGACTATAGGAACAAGGCTTCAAATTTGGTGGAGTGAGTAGTCAATCATATCGACCTCAAAGCTTGACTGGTACTTTATCAACAACGAAATGTTCAAGGGAATCATCGAACTCGGTGGAATTTGAACTCAGATTGCAAAGGTGTACGAAATACCGCCAGTGTGCTAACCTATCTGCTGATTACCGCCTGATGAACACGAAATAATGTTTACGCAACATGTAGTGCATAGGCAGATGTAGAGAGTTGGGTTATGAACGCGGTAAGTGTTTAAATAAAACAAGTTTGCTGCTATTAAAATGTTTGATAATATTTTCATGATATTTCGATTATAATAAAGGCAACATTCTTTCTGTCTGCGGCTCCTCTATCTCGGTCTACAT
Source organism: Octopus bimaculoides (assembly GCF_046866305.1). Lineage (NCBI taxonomy): Eukaryota > Metazoa > Mollusca > Cephalopoda > Octopoda > Octopodidae > Octopus > Octopus bimaculoides. The sequence goes on from NC_142934.1 coordinate 46,719,932, forward strand.
TTACTCTACAGAGACATATTATATCTTTTTGGAATGGAAATGAACTCGGCATTGAGAATCTAACCTTCATTTGATTCTTGAACATCCGATTTTGGTTGCTACTTTTAACAGGTAAAGCTTGGCTGATTCCCGCCATCTTGCTTGGTGTTTGTCAGATGACGTCAGAGATGAAGGGGGAGATAAATGACATTCGCTTCGTTAATTTTACGTCCCGATAAGAACTTTGGGACATATTGACCAACAGTTGGAATTCAACTTGGGACTGGATCAATAGAACGATTGCACTAGAGAATTAATTTTCATCTATCCTTAACGTCTGATGAAACACCAGCGGGGCATATAGCCATTATAGACATATTATAGTTATACTATTAGCGCTTTTTAGTTTTGTGCCATAAGCCCAGAGTGCAGCTTTTCAGCTAAATGTGTAAGGAAGTAAAGTAGTTGCTTCATTAATTGTTCAATGATTTTTATACAATCACAATAGCTGCTAACGAAATTTGACAATACGGCTTTAGTTATGTTTGGGACTAAGAATGTTTATTTACAACATATCTCACCCTCACGCGCTCTCTCTCTCTCTCTTTCTCTCCCTCTCTCACTGTCACACACACACATTCTCTCACACACTGTCTCTCACATACACACGCTCATACGACAGCTCACTCACGCGCACGCAAATTTGTTTGTGGCCTTTCTTCAAGTTATTATTGTCTATAAAATTTTGTCCATCTAACTTGTCCGACGTTTCTTCCTTGCTTCCACTCATCTCAACCATGTTTGTGGGCACAAAACAGACCACACATTTGCTGGTCTGTCAAGCGGTATATTTCGATGATTTACACCATCCAATTGGCACGAACGGGTATGGCCATATGATTATTTGTAGAAAACAAAAAAAATACGCCAGTTGGCAGCTGTTTGAACCTAGAGAGCTTCCGTTACAACGTCATATGAGACATAGAAGAATCAAGTAACCTTCCTCTCTACAGCCGCCAACAACGTGGTACAAAGTAAGGCAAATAAAAAGTAAGAATAAAAACATATACTCCATCCGGGTTAGAAGAAATGGTGCGCGACAAACAACTGACGAACATCTACACGCAACGAGTTAAAGGTATAGTGCGCTGCGGAAAGATCTTTAAAAGTTTGACAATCATTTGCACACTCATACAAGTAGAATGTTTGATGGCTTCCTCTTGCTACAGGGTATATTTTGTGTGAGACACCAGAGGGTGCAGTTTTTGAACACACAGCTCCTTCTTCTATTTTGCGATAACCTTACAAAATAAAAGGGAGTACGCAACTCCTTTTGATTTAATATAACCTCGCAAGTCTATCTTAAATGGTGGATCAAACAGTCAGAGTATTTTTTCTCTTGTGGTATTCATCATATCAGCGACAATGGAGTATCACCACAGCCGCAAAAAACATGTGGACATTAGCGACAGCAGATCTTTGCACACCAACATGTGACCACATCATTTGTTAATCGAATATTCTCATGATCGTTCATGATTACAAATCAGTGAATACCTCTTATAACCACGGACGGTGAACTATTGTGGTGTTCCGTATAATACACGTTGACGGCAATGAAAGATCACCATTTTCGTAGATTCAAGTAGATTCAAGAAGAAGCAGATTAAGCGGGAGCAGTTCTGGTCCCCTTGGGTAATAATAATCGAATGAATACGATCGTGAATGCAAACGGGCGAAATTCTATTCTTCCGAAAAGTCTTTGAAGATACCTTACTCGATTGAGTGCGTACACATCAGAGAGGAATATCAAGAAGGGCCTCTACTTCTCCGAATTCGGAGATCACAGCTCCGATACTAGGGAGTTGTGGTAAAAGTGTTTCTGGAAAGAATCGATGGCAGGATTCATGGGCAAAAACAACAGATAGGAAACCCAGGGGTAGACCATGAGCAAGTTGTTTAGATAACATCTATGATCTCGTTAGGACTCTTTTTGGATTCCAGCTGAATCATTTAGAGGTGGTTCATTGTAACGGGACATGATGGAAGACGGGCTTCAGGAATACCCCACTTCCATAAGACTTCCAAGAATTTAGTGGATAAAGAAGATAAGTGACATATATAGACAAAATAATCCACACACATAAACACATACACCTGTATAAATATTGGTTTCAAATTTTGGCACAAGGCCAGCAATTTCGGTGAAGGGGAAACACGTTGACATCGACTCCAGTGTTCAACTGGTACCTATTTCATCGACCCGGAAAGGATGAAAGGCAAAGACGACCTCGGCGGAATTTGAACTCAGAAGGTAAATCCGAACGAAATGCTGCTAAGCATTTTTGCCCAGCATCCTAACGATTCTGCCAGCTCAACGCCTTAATATCTGTATATGTTGATGGACAGAGAGGCATGCACAAACACACACACACACACACACACACACACACACACACACACACACACACACACACAAATACATACTCACACATACACACACACACGCACACACACGCACACACACGCACGCACACACACACAAACCACATACACGCGCGCTCACACAGAAACACACAGAAACACACAGAAACACACAGAAACACACAGAAACACACAGAAACACACACACACACATAAATACAGACAAAAACACATACACACATTAATATAAATGCTTAGTTCATATTACTTAAATATTTGTTTGTGTACGTGTGTTTGAGATCTTGTGTGCGTGCGCGTATAGCGTTCAAGTGTGAAATTCATTCAAGAATTTCTCGTCTAGTTCAGAGATTTCTATGTTTCTTCATATTGTCATTATGACGTCACAATGTCGGAAATGTTTCGTCCAAGACCTTCGTTTCAAATATTATTCAGTCTCTTTCAACCTTTCACGGTGATTAGAGGCTAGGGAATGTGTGCGCCGGGGGACGCACCCGGACACCTGAAGACTAGAGTGAAGTCAGAGTCATCTTCACCTTGTTTTTGGTGTTTGTGGGGATATTTTGAGCGGACCCTCACAAGTGTGCCCTCCGCACAATTGCTTCCTCCAAATTTTTAAAAAGAAAGAATATCTTTTAAGTAAATACTCTACAAATACCTCTCAGATGGTGTATATTAAGACTATATCGGAATTTAATGTGAAAAGAATAGAGGTCGCGCACATTTATACTGACACACATCCCAAAGATTTTTTTCAAAATCTCAAGTTCCATCTTGTGGGGATATATGTCATGTGTGTCAGTGTATGTGTGTGTAATTTCCCGAATTTTTTCATTTTTTTTTTTCACATTGAATTCCGATATAATCGTAATCTACACCACCTGAGGAGCATTTGAAGAACATTTCTTTAAAAATAGAACCATTTTTTGGAAGTTATCAGGAAACAAAGCTGGGGACACAATTGCGTGGGTCTGCCGTTTTATGCACCTTTGAGTTCTTAAACACCCTCTGTAACATGCTGGTTGGTACCATAACATAGTTACAAGGTGTCCGGTATTGTTCCTTTGACCGTATGAATTCTTAGCCAGGCAATTTCAGGACAGGAAACCTGGAGGTTCCAACCAGAAACGATACTTCACTCTCGATATATTCACACAGAATATTTCATTGTAAACAATCGTGTAACTGTAAGGGGATATGATAGTAAGGATCGGTAAATAAAAAAACGTACATGAAATATTCCTTTCTACTATAGGAACAAGGCTTCAAATTTGGTGGAGTGAGTAGTCAACCATATTGACCCCAAAGCTTGACTGGTACTTTATCAACAACGAAATGTTCAAGTGAATCATCGAACTCGGTGGAATTTGAACTCAGATTGCAAAGGTGTACGAAATACCGCCAGCGTGCTAACCTATCTGCTGATCACCGCGTGATGAACACGAAATAATGTTTACGCAACATGTAGTGCATAGGCAGATGTAGAGAGTTGGGTTATGAACGCGGTAAGTGTTTAAATAAAACAAGTTTGCTGCTACTAAAATGTTTGTAGATATTTTCTTGATATTTCGATTATAATAAAGGCGAAATTTTGTCTGTCTGCGGCCCCTCTATCTCGGTTTACATTTGCTCTACAAAGACATATTATATCTTTTTGGAATGGGAATGAGCTCGGCATTGAGAATCTAACCTTCATTTGATTCTTGAACATCCAGTATTCGGATCTGATTTAGAAATGTTTTAGGTGCTACTTTTAGCAGGTAAAACTTGGCTGATTCTCGCCATTTTGCTTGGTGTTTGTCAGATGACGTCATAGATGAAGGGGGAGATAAATGACATTCGCTCCGTCAATTTTATGTCCCGATAAGAACTTTGGGACAAATTGACCAACAGTTGGAATTCAACTTGGGACTGGATCAATGGATTGATTGCACCAGAGAATTTTATTTTCATCTATTCTTAACGTCTGATGAAACACCAGCGGGGCATATAATCATTATAGACATATTATAGTTATGCTATTAGCTCTTATTATGTTTGTTCCATAAGCCTAATGAGTTCCGCACAGAGTGCAGCTTTTCAGTTAGTGTGTAATGAAGGAAAGTAGTTGCCTCATTAATTGTTCGATAATTTTCATATAATCACAATAGCTGCAAACGAAATTTGACAATACAGCTTTGGTTATAAGTGTACAATATGTTTGGGACTAAGAATGTTTATGTACATCATATCTCTCTCTCTCAGGCGCTCTCTCTCTCTCTCTTTCTCTCCTTCTCTCACTGTCACAGACACACATTCTCTCACACACTCCCTCTCACATACACACGCTCATACTATAGCTCACTAACGCGCACACGAATCAAATTTGTTTGTGGCCTTTCTTCAACGTACTTTTTGTCTATAAATTTTTGTTCATCTAAATTGTCCGACGTTTCTTCCTTGCTTCCACTCATCTCAACCATGTTTGTGGGCACAAAACAGACCACACATTTGCTGGTCTGTCAAGCGGTATCATCCGATGATTTAAAGCATCCAATTGGCACGAACGGGTATGGTCATGTGATTACTTGTAGAAAGCAAGGAAAATACGCCAGTTGGCCGCAGTTTGAACCTAGATAGCATTCGCTACAACTTCATATGAGACATAGAAGAATCGAGTAACCTTCCTCTCTACAGCCGTCAATTACGTAGTACAAAGTAGGGCAAATAAAAAGTAAGAATGAAAACATATCCTCCATCCGGGTTAGAAGAAATGGTGCGCGACAAACAACTGACGAACATCTACACGCAACGAGTTAAAGGTATTGTGCGCTGCAGAAAGATCTTAAAAAGTTTGACAATCATTTGCACACTCATACAAGTAGAATGTTTGATGGCTTCCTCTTGCTACAGGGTATATTTTGTGTTAGACACCAGAGGGTGCAGTTTTTGAACACACAGCTCCTTCTTCTATTTTGCGATAACCTTACAAAATAAAAGGGAGTACGCAACTCCTTTTGATTTAATATAACCTCGCAAGTCTATCTTAAATGGTGGATCAAACAGTCAGAGTATTTTTCTCTTGTGGTATTCATCATATCAGCGACAATGGAGTATCACCACAGCCGCAAAAAACATGTGGACATTAGCGACAGCTGATCTTTGCACACCAACATGTGACCACGTCATTTTTTATCGAATATTCTCATGATCGTTCATGATTACAAATCAGTGAACACCTCTTATAACCACGGACGGTGAACTATTGTGGTGTTCCGTATAATACACGTTGATGGCAATGAAAGATCACCATTTTCGTAGATTCAAGTAGATTCAAGAAGAAGCAGATTAAGCGGGAGCAGTTCTGGTCCCCTTGGGTAATAATAATCGAATGAATACGATCGTGAATGCAAACGGGCGAAATTCTATTCTTCCGAAAAGTCTTTGAAGATACGTTACTCGATTGAGTGCGTACACATCAGAGAGGAATACCAAGAAGGGCCACTACTTCTCCGAATTCGGAGCTCACAGCTCCGATACTAGGGAGTTGTGGTAAAAGTGTTTCTGGAAAGAATCGATGGGCAGGATTCATGGGCAAAAACAACAGATAGGAAACCCAGGGGTAGACCATGAGCAAGTTGTTTAGATAACATCTATGATCTCGTTAGGACTCTTTTTGGATTCCAGCTGAATCATTTAGAGGTGGTTCATTGTAACGGGACATGATGGAAGACGGGCTTCAGGAATACCCCACTTCCATAAGACTTCCAAGAATTTAGTGGATAAAGAAGATAAGTGTCATATATAGACAAAATAATCCACACACATAAACACATACACCTGTGTAAATATTGGTTTCAAATTTTGGCACAAGGCCAGCAATTTCGGTGAAGGGGAAACACGTTGACATCGACTCCAGTGTTCAACTGAAACTTATTTTATCGACCCTGAAAGGATGAAAGGCAAAGTCGACCTCGGCGGAATTTGAACTCAGAAGGTAAAGCCGAACGAAATGCTGCTAAGCATTTTGCCCACCATCCTAACGATTCTGCCAGCTCACCACCGTAATATCTGTATATGTTGATAGACAGAGAGGTATGCACACACACACACACACACACACACACACACACACACACACAAATACACACTCACACATACACACACACGCACACACACACACACACACACCACATACACGCGCGCTCACACAGAAACACACACAAACACACATAAACACACACACACACACATAAACATAAACAAAAACACATACACACATTAATGTAAATGCTTAGTTCATATTACTTAAATATTTGTTTGTGTACGTGCGTGTGTGGTCTTGTGTGCGTGCGCGTGTAGCGTTTATGTGTGAAATTCATTCAAGAGATTCTCGTCTAGTTCAGAGATTCCTATATTTCTTCAGATTGTCATTATGACGTCACAATATCGGAAATGTTTCCTCCAAGACCTTCGTTTCAAATAATATTCAGTCTCTTTCAACCTTTCACGGTGATTAGAGGCTAGGGAATGTGTGCGCCGGGGGACGCACCCGGACACCTGAAGACTAGAGTGAAGTCAGAGTCATCTTCACCTTGTTTTTGGTGTTTGTGGGGATATTTTGAGCGGACCTTCACAAGTGTGCCCTCCGCACAATTGTTTCCTCCAAATTTTTAAAAAGAAAGAATATCTTTTAAGTAAATATTCTACAAATACCTCTCAGATGGTGTATATTAAGACTATATCGGAATTTAATGTGAAAAGAATAGAGGTCGCGCACATTTATACTGACACACATCCCAAAGATTTTTTTCAAAATCTCAAGTTCCATTTTGTGGGGATATATGTCATGTGTGTCAGTGTATGTGTGTGTAATTTCCCGAATTTTTTCATTTTTTTTTTTCACATTAAATTCCGATATAATCGTAATCTACACCACCTGAGGAGCATTTGAAGAAAATTTCTTTAAAAATAGAACCATTTTTTGGAAGTTATCAGGAAACAAAGCTGGGGACACAATTGCGTGGGTCTGCCGTTTTATGCACCTTTGAGTTCTTAAACACCCTCTGTAACATGCTGGTTGGTACCATAACATAGTTACAAGGTGTCCGGTATTGTTCCTTTAACCGTATGAATTCTTAGCCAGGCAATTTCAGGACAGGAAACCTGGAGGTTCCAACCAGAAACGATACTTCACTTTCGATGTATTCACACAAAATATTTCAATGTAAACACTCGTGTAACTGTAAGGGGATATGATAGTAAGGATCGGTAAATAAAATTCGTATATGAAATATTCCTTTCGACTATAGGAACAAGGCTTCAAATTTGGTGGAGTGAGTAGTCAATCATATTGACCTCAAAGCTTGACTGGTACTTTATCAACAACGAAATGTTCAAGGGAATCATCGAACTCGGTGGAATTTGAACTCAGATTGCAAAGGTGTACGAAATACCGCCAGTGTGCTAACCTATCTGCTGATTACCGCCTGATGAACACGAAATAATGTTTACGCAACATGTAGTGCATAGGCAGATGTAGAGAGTTGGGTTATGAACGCGGTAAGTGTTTAAATAAAACAAGTTTGCTGCTATTAAAATGTTTGATAATATTTTCATGATATTTCGATTATAATAAAGGCAACATTCTTTCTGTCTGCGGCTCCTCTATCTCGGTCTACATTTACTCTACAGAGACATATTATATCTTTTTGGAATGGAAATGAACTCGGCATTGAGAATCTAACCTTCATTTGATTCTTGAACATCCGATTTTGGTTGCTACTTTTAACAGGTAAAGCTTGGCTGATTCCCGCCATCTTGCTTGGTGTTTGTCAGATGACGTCAGAGATGAAGGGGGAGATAAATGACATTCGCTTCGTTAATTTTACGTCCCGATAAGAACTTTGGGACATATTGACCAACAGTTGGAATTCAACTTGGGACTGGATCAATAGAACGATTGCACTAGAGAATTAATTTTCATCTATCCTTAAAGTCTGATGAAACACCAGCGGGGCATATAGCCATTATAGACATATTATAGTTATACTATTAGCGCTTTTTAGTTTTGTGCCATAAGCCCAGAGTGCAGCTTTTCAGTTAAATGTGTAAGGAAGTAAAGTAGTTGCTTCATTAATTGTTCAATGATTTTTATACAATCACAATAGCTGCTAACGAAATTTGACAATACGGCTTTAGTTATGTTTGGGACTAAGAATGTTTATTTACAACATATCTCACTCTCACGCGCTCTCTCTCTCTCTTTCTCTCCCTCTCTCACTGTCACACACACACATTCTCTCACACACTCTCTCTCACATACACACGCTCATACGACAGCTCACTCACGCGCACGCAAATTTGTTTGTGGCCTTTCTTCAAGTTATTATTGTCTATAAAATTTTGTCCATCTAACTTGTCCGACGTTTCTTCCTTGCTTCCACTCATCTCAACCATGTTTGTGGGCACAAAACAGACCACACATTTGCTGGTCTGTCAAGCGGTATATTTCGATGATTTACACCATCCAATTGGCACGAACGGGTATGGCCATATGATTATTTGTAGAAAACAAAAAAAATACGCCAGTTGGCAGCTGTTTGAACCTAGAGAGCTTCCGTTACAACGTCATATGAGACATAGAAGAATCAAGTAACCTTCCTCTCTACAGCCACCAACAACGTGGTACAAAGTAAGGCAAATAAAAAGTAAGAATGAAAACATATACTCCATCCGGGTTAGAAGAAATGGTGCGCGACAAACAACTGACGAACATCTACACGCAACGAGTTAAAGGTATAGTGCGCTGCGGAAAGATCTTTAAAAGTTTGACAATCATTTGCACACTCATACAAGTAGAATGTTTGATGGCTTCCTCTTGCTACAGGGTATATTTTGTGTTAGACACCAGAGGGTGCAGTTTTTGAACACACAGCTCCTTCTTCTATTTTGCGATAACCTTACAAAATAAAAAGGAGTACGCAACTCCTTTTGATTTAATATAACCTCGCAAGTCTATCTTAAATGGTGGATCAAACAGTCAGAGTATTTTTTCTCTTGTGGTATTCATCATATCAGCGACAATGGAGTATCACCACAGCCGCAAAAAACATGTAGACATTAGCGACAGCAGATCTTTGCACACCAACATGTGACCACATCATTTGTTAATCGAATATTCTCATGATCGTTCATGATTACAAATCAGTGAATACCTCTTATAACCACGGACGGTGAACTATTGTGGTGTTCCGTATAATACACGTTGATGGCAATGAAAGATCACCATTTTCGTAGATTCAAGTAGATTCAAGAAGAAGCAGATTAAGCGGGAGCAGTTCTGGTCCCCTTGGGTAATAATAATCGAATGAATACGATCGTGAATGCAAACGGGCGAAATTCTATTCTTCCGAAAAGTCTTTGAAGATACCTTACTCGATTGAGTGCGTACACATCAGAGAGGAATATCAAGAAGGGCCTCTACTTCTCCGAATTCGGAGATCACAGCTCCGATACTAGGGAGTTGTGGTAAAAGTGTTTCTGGAAAGAATCGATGGCAGGATTCATGGGCAAAAACAACAGATAGGAAACCCAGGGGTAGACCATGAGCAAGTTGTTTAGATAACATCTATGATCTCGTTAGGACTCTTTTTGGATTCCAGCTGAATCATTTAGAGGTGGTTCATTGTAACGGGACATGATGGAAGACGGGCTTCAGGAATACCCCACTTCCATAAGACTTCCAAGAATTTAGTGGATAAAGAAGATAAGTGACATATATAGACAAAATAATCCACACACATAAACACATATACCTGTATAAATATTGGTTTCAAATTTTGGCACAAGGCCAGCAATTTCGGTGAAGGGGAAACACGTTGACATCGACTCCAGTGTTCAACTGGAACCTATTTCATCGACCCGGAAAGGATGAAAGGCAAAGACGACCTCGGCGGAATTTGAACTCAGAAGGTAAATCCGAACGAAATGCTGCTAAGCATTTTTGCCCAGCATCCTAACGATTCTGCCAGCTCAACGCCTTAATATCTGTATATGCTGATGGACAGAGAGGCATGCACACACACACACACACACACACACACACACACACACACAAATACATACTCACACATACACACACACACGCACACACACGCACACACACGCACGCACACACACACAAACCACATACACGCGCGCTCACACAGAAACACACAGAAACACACAGAAACACACAGAAACACACAGAAACACACATAAACACACACACACACATAAATACAGACAAAAACACATACACACATTAATATAAATGCTTAGTTCATATTACTTAAATATTTGTTTGTGTACGTGTGTTTGAGATCTTGTGTGCGTGCGCGTATAGCGTTCAAGTGTGAAATTCATTCAAGAATTTCTCGTCTAGTTCAGAGATTCCTATATCTCTTCATATTGTCATTATGACGTCACAATGTCGGAAATGTTTCGTCCAAGACCTTCGTTTCAAATATTATTCAGTCTCTTTCAACCTTTCACGGTGATTAGAGGCTAGGGAATGTGTGCGCCGGGGGACGCACCCGGACACCTGAAGACTAGAGTGAAGTCAGAGTCATCTTCACCTTGTTTTTGGTGTTTGTGGGGATATTTTGAGCGGACCCTCACAAGTGCGCCCTCCGCACAATTGTTTCCTTCAAATTTTTAAAAAGAAAGAATATCTTTTAAGTAAATATTCTACAAATACCTCTCAGGTGGTGTATATTAAGACTATATCGGAATTTAATGTGAAAAGAGTAGACATCACGCACATTTATACTGACACACATCCCAAAGATTTTTTTCAAAATCTCAAGTTCCATCTTGTGGGGATATATGTCATGTGTGTCAGTGTATGTGTGTGTAATTTCGAGAATTTTTTTCATTTTTCTTTCCACATTAAATTCCGATATAATCGTAATCTACACCACCTGAGGAACATTTGAAGAAAATTTCTTTAACAATAGAACAATTTTTTTGGAAGTTATCAGGAAACAAAGCTGGGGACACAGTTGTGTGGGTCTGCCGTTTTATGCACCTTTGAGTTCTTAAACACCCTCTGTAACATGCTGGTTGGTACCATAACATAGTTACAAGGTGTCCGGTATTGTTCCTTTAACCGTATGAATTCTTAGCCAGGCAATTTCAGGACAGGAAACCTGGAGGTTCCAACCAGAAACGATACTTCACTTTCGATGTATTCACACAAAATATTTCAATGTAAACACTCGTGTAACTGTAAGGGGATATGATAGTAAGGATCGGTAAATAAAATTCGTATATGAAATATTCCTTTCGACTATAGGAACAAGACTTCAAATTTGGTGGAGTGAGTAGTCAATCATATCGACCTCAAAGCTTGACTGGTACTTTATCAACAACGAAATGTTCAAGGGAATCATCGAACTCGGTGGAATTTGAACTCAGATTGCAAAGGTGTACGAAATACCGCCAGTGTGCTAACCTATCTGCTGATTACCGCCTGATGAACACGAAATAATGTTTACGCAACATGTAGTGCATAGGCAGATGTAGAGAGTTGGGTTATGAACGCGGTAAGTGTTTAAATAAAACAAGTTTGCTGCTATTAAAATGTTTGATAATATTTTCATGATATTTCGATTATAATAAAGGCAACATTCTTTCTGTCTGCGGCTCCTCTATCTCGGTCTACATTTACTCTACAGAGACATATTATATCTTTTTGGAATGGAAATGAACTCGGCATTGAGAATCTAACCTTCATTTGATTCTTGAACATCCGATTTTGGTTGCTACTTTTAACAGGTAAAGCTTGGCTGATTCCCGCCATCTTGCTTGGTGTTTGTCAGATGACGTCAGAGATGAAGGGGGAGATAAATGACATTCGCTTCGTTAATTTTACGTCCCGATAAGAACTTTGGGACATATTGACCAACAGTTGGAATTCAACTTGGGACTGGATCAATAGAACGATTGCACTAGAGAATTAATTTTCAACTATCCTTAACGTCTGATGAAACACCAGCGGGGCATATAGCCATTATAGACATATTATAGTTATACTATTAGCGCTTTTTAGTTTTGTGCCATAAGCCCAGAGTGCAGCTTTTCAGTTAAATGTGTAAGGAAGTAAAGTAGTTGCTTCATTAATTGTTCATCTATGATCTCGTTAGGACTCTTTTTGGATTCCAGCTGAATCATTTAGAGGTGGTTCATTGTAACGGGACATGATGGAAGACGGGCTTCAGGAATACCCCACTTCCATAAGACTTCCAAGAATTTAGTGGATAAAGAAGATAAGTGACATATATAGACAAAATAATCCACACACATAAACACATATACCTGTATAAATATTGGTTTCAAATTTTGGCACAAGGCCAGCAATTTCGGTGAAGGGGAAACACGTTGACATCGACTCCAGTGTTCAACTGGAACCTATTTCATCGACCCGGAAAGGATGAAAGGCAAAGACGACCTCGGCGGAATTTGAACTCAGAAGGTAAATCCGAACGAAATGCTGCTAAGCATTTTTGCCCAGCATCCTAACGATTCTGCCAGCTCAACGCCTTAATATCTGTATATGCTGATGGACAGAGAGGCATGCACACACACACACACACACACACACACACACACACACACACACACAAATACATACTCACACATACACACACACACGCACACACACGCACACACACGCACGCACACACACACAAACCACATACACGCAGCTCACACAGAAACACACAGAAACACACATAAACACACAGAAACACACAGAAACACACATAAACACACAGAAACACACATAAACACACACACACACATAAATACAGACAAAAACACATACACACATTAATATAAATGCTTAGTTCATATTACTTAAATATTTGTTTGTGTACGTGTGTTTGAGATCTTGTGTGCGTGCGCGTATAGCGTTCAAGTGTGAAATTCATTCAAGAATTTCTCGTCTAGTTCAGAGATTTCTATGTTTCTTCATATTGTCATTATGACGTCACAATGTCGGAAATGTTTCGTCCAAGACCTTCGTTTCAAATATTATTCAGTCTCTTTCAACCTTTCACGGTGATTAGAGGCTAGGGAATGTGTGCGCCGGGGGACGCACCCGGACACCTGAAGACTAGAGTGAAGTCAGAGTCATCTTCACCTTGTTTTTGGTGTTTGTGGGGATATTTTGAGCGGACCCTCACAAGTGCGCCCTCCGCACAATTGTTTCCTCCAAATTTTTAAAAAGAAAGAATATCTTTTAAGTAAATATTCTACAAATACCTCTCAGATGGTGTATATTACGACTATATCGGAATTTAATGTGAAAAGAATAGAGGTCACGCACATTTATACTGACACACATCCCAAAGATTTTTTTCAAAATCTCAAGTTCCATCTTGTGGGGATATATGTCATGTGTGTCAGTGTATGTGTGTGTAATTTCCCGAATTTTTTTCATTTTTCTTTCCACATTAAATTCCGATATAATCGTAATCTACACCACTTGAGGAACATTTGAAGAAAATTTCTTTAACAATAGAACAATTTTTTTGGAAGTTATCAGGAAACAAAGCTGGGGACACAGTTGTGTGGGTCTGCCGTTTTATGCACCTTTGAGTTCTTAAACACCCTCTGTAACATGCTGGTTGGTACCATAACATAGTTACAAGGTGTCCGGTATTGTTCCTTTAACCGTATGAATTCTTAGCCAGGCAATTTCAGAACAGGAAACCTGGAGGTTCCAACCAGAAATGATACTTCACTCTCGATATATTCACACAAAATATTTCATTGTAAACAATCGTGTAACTATAAGAGGATATGATAGTAAGGATCGGTATATAAAAATCGTACATGAAATATTCCTTTCTGCTATAGGAACAAGACTTCAAATTTGGTGGAGTGAGTAGTCAACCATATTGACCCCAAAGCTTGACTGGTACTTTATCAACAACGAAATGTTCAAGTGAATCATCGAACTCGGTGGAATTTGAACTCAGATTGCAAAGGTGTACGAAATACGCCAGCGTGCTAACCTATCTGCTGATCGCCGCCTGATGAACACGAAATAATGTTTACGCAACATGTAGTGCATAGGCAGATGTAGAGAGTTGGGTTATGAACGCGGTAAGTGTTTAAGTAAAACAAGTTTGCTGCTATTAAAATGTTTGATAATATTTTCATGATATTTCGATTATAATAAAGGCAAAATTTTGTCTGTCTGCGGCCCCTCTATCTCGGTCTACATTTGCTGTACAGAGACATATATCTTTTTGGAATGAGAATAACCTCGGCATTGATAGATGGGCTCTTTGTCGGTGACTAGACTGGCGACCTTACCAAGTTTGCTTGGTATGGACAGTGGTTTAGGACTAACCACAGCATGAGTAACAATGCTTGTCAAAAACTAGCAAAATCAAGAGAGTCACAATATACATATAGGCATTAAATGTGTGTGTAGATGTTTAGATGTATATTTTTAGCTGGTGAAAAGGGAAATGTGACTACGTCCCTGATAATATTATGATCTTCTGGTTTCAAACAAGTCATGATAAGGAGCATCAAGGAATACGAAAAAAGAGTTTAAAATTGTCGGCCACATTTATTTCTCCCCTAATAGAAGATACAGTAAACCGATTCAACATGAATAATTCTGTTAACAAAAATACATTGGTTCCCAGTGCAGTTTGTACATGATGTGCGCGGGATAAACACAAAGCATGGCATCAAAGATCTCTGATGACAGTACTCTCCTCTCTGGCTACCTCAAAAGAAATTCCTTATTTACAGCTATCTGTTGGCTCAAAACAGACCACACAAAACAGACCACACAAACGGCCTGACAAGCGGTTTGTCTCGATGACTTAAAGCATCCAACTGGCACGAACGGGTAAGGTCATGTGACCACTTGTAGAAAACAGACAAAATATGCTAGTTGGCAGCGATTTAAGCCTAGACAGCCAAATAATAGACATAGCGTTTGCTACACCTTCATATGAGACATGGAACAATCAAGTAACCTTCTTCTCTACAGCCACCAACCACAGAGCACCAAGTAGTGCATACAGAAAGTAAAAAATAGAACATACCCTCTCTGGGTTAGAAGAGATGGTGAACAACAAACATCTGACAAACATCTACACGCAACGAGTTAAAGGTGCTTTGCTCTCCGGAACGATCTTCAACAACTTTGACAATCTTTTACATTCTAATACAAATGGAATGGTGTCTGACTTTCTCTTGCCACAGGGTATATTTTGTGTGAGACACCAGAGGGTGCAGCTTCTGAGCACACAGCTCCTTTTTATATTTTAAGATAACCTTGTGATATAAGAGGAAGCGGGCAACTCCTTCTTATAATTTAAGATAACCTCGCAATGTGGATCAAAGAGTCTGAGGTTTTTATGTTCTTTTTCTGTTGTGGTATTCATCATGAGCGACGATGAAGTACCGCAGCAGCCGTAACAAATATATGAACAGAAGCAGTTGCAGTTCTCAGCACACCAGCATGTGACCTCGTCGTTTGTTGAGGTGCTGCGTAATCAAACACACGATGAATACGATTTCTGAAACATGTACAGCATTGGATCATGAAAACTCAACGTGAAAAACCTGTCCTAATGTACCAGCCTACTCCCTCTAAGTGGAGGTGCAATGGCCCAGTGGTCAGGGCAGCGGACTCGCGGTCATAGGATCGCGGTTTCGATTCCCAGACCGGGCGTTGTGAGTGTTTATTGAGCGAAAACACCTGAAAGCTCCACGAGGCTCCGGCAGGGGATGGTGGCGAACCCTGCTGTACTCTTCCACCACAACTTTCTCTCACTATTACTTCCTGTTTCTGCTGTGCCTGTATTTCAAAGGGTCAGCCTTGTCACACTGTGTCACGCTGAATATCCCCGAGTACTACGTTAAGGGTACACTTGTCCATGGAGTGCTCAGCCACTTGCACGTTAATTTCACGAGCAGACTGTTCCGTTGATCGGATCAACTGGAACCCTCGACGTCGTAAGCGACGGAGTGCCAACAACAAGAACTCCCTCTAAGCATTATATGGAACCTTTTCTAAGTGTGAATGGTCAAAGGTTAGAAGTTGTGACTAAATTCATTTATTGATGAAGTACTTTTAGCACTGCCGATCTTGATGATGAAATTTCATATAAAATCAGCAAGGCTTGTAGTGCCTTTGGTAGGCTTGACAGGCGTCTCTGGTCACGCTATAGTATATCCTTACAAATTAAAGGTTCGGGTTTATAACACATGTGCTCTACCATCCTTGCTATATGGAAGTCAGATATGGGTTGCTTATCGTAGGCACTTAAGGCATCTGAAACGATATCATCAATATTGTCTGAGAAAAATTCTTGGGATAAATTGGAAAATGTCCATCAGTGATGTAGAAGTAGTGGAGAGAAGTGGTTGTAGAAGTGTAGAATCAGTGATTCTGCAAAGTCATTTGAGGTGGGGTGAACATCTGGTAAGAATGAATGATGAAAGAGTTCTCAAGCAACTTTTGTGTGGTGAGCTGGAAGATGGCAGGAGACCAGCAAATAAACCCAAAATGAGAATTGCTCTGACACAGACAGGAATTTCAGTTGTTGATTGGGAGAGTGGGGGGCACAAGACCGAGATGGGTGGAGGAAGAAAGTGTACAGTGGTTGTTCGAGGTTTGAAAGAGAGAGAACGAAGCTCGAGAAGATAGAAGAAGGCTTAGAAGGAATGAACTTGTGGAGAATGAGTGAGTGTTGGTTTTCGTGTGTGTGGTTTGTGGGAGGGGTGCTTGAGTCGTGTGGGCCTGGTCAGCCATCAGAGAACTCACAGGAATCGACCCATGGTAAACTGTGATATGGCTATTGTTCACAATAGAACATGTGCAACACGTGGAAAGGTGTGCCTATCGGTTGGAGGATTGAAAAGGCATGTCAAAAGAGTTCATACTATGGCACCTGTTTCTTCTGCCAGCCAATACAGCTGTGCATTATGCAATAGAATGTGCAAAACATTCGCTGGGCTCAACAGTCATACAAGTGTCTCACATTGCGTCAACAATGAATCATTTCAGTGAGTCTTTCTAGCAATGGTTTTGCTCGTATAGGAGAAAGCCTCTAAGATATATATATATATACACATATACTAGCAGAGGAACCCGGCGTTGCCCGGGAATGAAATTGTTGCTTATATACTGGAAGGAAAAAAGCAAAATATGCTGTATAGAAATCTGAGGACATTCTGTAGATGGACTCTCAGATGAATGATGACTGGGCACCTCTCATGAATTGGAAAATTGAAGATGCGCCAAAAAGCCTCATTGGTACTTGGAAACTTTTACGAAAATTAAAATGGGGATTAAATGCACACACACAGAGTATCACACATCAGATGAAATGGACGTGTGTGTGTGTGTGTGTGTGTGAGAGAGAGAGAGAGAGAGAGAGAGAGAGAGAGTGAGAGAGAGAGGTTTGTTGTCATGTATACGCACATGTATAAATAAGCATACATCTTTGTGTGTGTGTGTGTGTGTGTGAGAGAGAGAGAGAGAGAGTAAATACTACATACACACCGCTCTCTCACTCTGTCTCACACACATACACACGCACACATACATCCAAAAATGATGGATGCATATGACAACAAACCTCTCTCTCTCACTCACACTCTGTCTCTTACAAACACACACATACATAAATGTATACAAACATATTTACAAAGACACACGGGTGTATGCGCGCGTGCGCATGTTTGCTGTGTGTGTGTGTGAGAGAAAGACACAGACAGACATACAGAGACAGAGAGAGAGAGACAGAGACAGAGAGACAGAGAGACAGAGCCAGTGAAGGGGTGTGTCGACAATTATACGTACATACATAAATAGTCATACATTTCTTCTACGTATGTGTGAGTGTGTGTGTGTGAGAGAGAGAGAGAGTCACTGAAACATCTCTCTGTCTCTCTCTCTCTCTCACACACACGTACAGATATACACACAGAAAAGATGTATGCATATGTATTTATGTAATGTACGTAGACATCACAACACACCCCTTCACTCACACACATACATAAACACACATGTGCGTGTGTGTGACTCACTACTAATACATAGAGCTGAACACGGCGTGCCAAAAAAAAAATAATAATAAAAAATTCATTTACGGAAATTAACGAAGTGTGCGAGTTCGGAACGAAATCAAACCTGGAGTGTGTGAATGAGAGAGAGAAAGAGAGAACATTGCAAAGAATGAATGTGATGAACATGGAACGCCCCAAAATCGTATAAATAAAACCACGTTAAAAACTATCTTGTACGGAATATTTAAATTTATGAACTTCGTAAATATGTGTTTCAGTAATTGATCGTAGTTGTTTACAGAAAGCGAACATTAAAAGTAGAGAGTGAGAGACGTCGCCGTTTTTTCACGTCCGTACCGGAAGTTGACATTGAGAAACCTTTTTAAAGAAGTGAATCTTAAATATAAAGCAATATTATTTATTTTTAATTAGAGATAAATAAAAAAATCAAATGAAGAGCCTAAGATTTATCCGAGGTCAAATTATTCACGTATCACAAGTATGGAAGTAAATGTTGAAGCCGCTTTCACGTGATAAGCGATTACACACACATCTCTGTTTTATATATAGTATATATATATATATATATATATATATATATATATATATATATATATATATATATATATATATATATATGTATGTATTTATTTATTTATTTATTTATTTATTTATTTATTTTTGTCCTTTGTTCTTGTTTTGAGAAGAAACCTAACTTCAAGCAACTTTTTACAGATCAATTTTCAGACAGTTTTCTAAACCTGGTAAAGTATGTAGGGAGTGCAAATTTTGGTTTGGCACCCCCTAAAAATTTTAGGGGGTGCAAGAGCACCATCTGCACCTCTGTTCCTGGGCCCTTGGATTCACACATTACAAATACAACCTGTAAGTGAAACAGTAAAACTTTGCAAGTCTTTTCTCAGGTTTAAAATGTGATATGTCTTCGTTATCTACATTCCAAAATGGCGCTTTGTATCCTTGTCAGAAACCAGTTGCTTCTTCAGAGGAAGAATTTAAATGATTAAATATAGAAGAGACATATGCATACAAAAACTCGGGTAATGTCAGCTGCCCAGCGGATGTGAATGTATAATCAAAAGTCCAGGAAAAAGAGAACTTTGGGAGTTAATTAATACAGAACTTACGGCTCTTGTACCCTGACTAAATTCGTATTTGTAGCTATCAGTCATGAATAACCATGGGATCGCACCTAGAAAGTTCCCCTTCAAGGTTGTTTATGAAGACCAGCAGTCGCCCATGCATACCAGCCTCTCCTCTCCACGCCACCCATGCTATCCATGGGAAAAGCAAAGGCCGATACAGCTTGGCACCAGTGACGTCGCAACTCATTTCTACAACTGAGGGAACTGGAGCAACGTGAAACAAAGTGTCTCACTCAAGAATACAACACACAGCCCGGTCCGGGAATCGAACTCATTTCCTCATGACTGTAAGCCCGACGCTGTAACCACTTTACAATGCGCCTTCGTAGCTATCATCATCGGTGCATTAGGCTATGTACCTACAAATTTACAAAAGAAAAAAATATATATATATAAAACTAGAAATATTAGGCTTTTTGAAAAACGAACAAAAGAATTTGATGCGGATTCCCAAAATCCAATCTATTTGTCGCGCAGTGAAGATTTGTTAGACATTCCAAAAAATCCTCCATATGAGATTCTAATATGAATAGATGCACAGACTTGAGTGTGTGCATCGACAGCTCAACCAACAATCCAACTCAACTACATATTTGCAAACACCAGGAACTCTCTTAATCAAGAAGTCCTGTCGCTTTGTTAGCGACCATTTTGAACTCTCTTAGGAATAACTTAAATAAAACTCAAAGGAAAACATACATACATATATAATGATGATGACCGTCCATTCGTGACCGAGGAAGACCATTGCCGACCTTCAGGAACATTGTGCGCTCTAGGACTAACTTATATTTTGCATGTGCGGCTCCGTTGGTGGCTAATGAGCTCTGCTCTTGACAAGCATACACGACTACAAACATTTCAGACCAAGCTTTTCCCATTCACTATATGAGCCGTGCGCTTTCGCGCAGCTCGCTTAAGTTCTTCATGCTGGATACGTGCTCTCTCAAAAGTGTCGATCCCCTCCTTAACTTGCTTCCTCCATCCGTGGCGATGACAGGCATTGTTCTCCCAGTCAGTGTCCTGCATATCACAGGCCTTTAATGAGGACTGCATATCACAGTCCTTAAAGCGCAGCCTTGGTTTCTGCCGGAGTCTCCTTCCATTCACAAGTTCTCCATATAGCATCTGCTTAGGAATCCTGCTGTACAAACATCAGGTAAAGGTCCTTGAACGCTTTCATCAGAGATGTCTCAGGCACATTCTCAATGTTGGCTGGACCTCAAAAATTCAAGACACATACATATATACATACATGCATACATACATATATGCTGATAGACAGACAGATATACACACGCGCACGCGCAGTCTCACATATGCAGAAACGCAAATGTATACGTATATACGCACATATATACATAAATTTGTATATATTATATGCATTATATTATTACATGCACAAGGCGGTGAGCTGGCAGAAACGTTAGCAGGCCGGCCGAAATGCTTAGCGGTATTTCGTTTGTCATTACGTTCTGAGTTCAAATTCCGCCGAGGTCGAATCTGCCTTTCATCCTTTCGGGATCAATAAATTAAGTACCAGTTGCATACTGAGGTCTATCTAATTGACTGGCCCCCTCCTCCAATAAGTGCAAGGCAGATTTTACTAATTATTTTCAGGTTTTGGTTAGAATTGTGAATTTTTGAGAGAGTGTCGCGTTCGTTCACACTGGTTTCTTGAACTTTCAGCCTATTATTATTATTATTATTATTATTATTGAGTGGGAGAGCAGTGCATGCCATCAAAGTGACACTGGGGTAAAATATACGAAGCCCATTATACCCATCATGACTACCCGTCTGATAAGAGTACACCAGGCACATGCATCACAACCATATGTGAGCGACATGGTGATCTCATATCAAGATAAACAGCGCATGACCTCGCAGGTGGGGCCCAGTTAGAATTTTCTTCAGGTCGAGTAGCCCATCCCGCTCAAAAGGTCCCTGAGTAAGAGTTGTTTAAGGATGTTGAGCAAAACACCCATGTTTCCAAAGGTGAATTATTCAAACCCCAAAGAACTCCCAACATATGGCTATGAGGCTCCCTCACTACTTCTGCTCATGATCAGAGATGCACTTATCGTCAGCCACCAAGGGACATGCTCAACTGGTTAAGGTCAAACAACTGACAAGCAAATCTGTGGTATTGAGCAGAATATTTGCTGTAGCCCATCTTTTTATTATTATTATTATTATTATTATTCAGTAGTTTTATTTTTATAACGTGCTTTCACTTCACTACCGAGCGCAGCTCTGTGCGCCTTGGGTATGTGCTGTGGTTTGCTGTGGTGCTCTTATGTTTACTGTATTGAAAGTGTTTTGCGTAGAATGTGTGCAGTACCCAGTAGTGCAATTTTCTGTATGTTATATATATTTGTAAGTCCTGCTGTTTTTGTTATGTATTTGTCTGAATATTTTTTTATTATACCTAAGGCACCTACTATGATAGGAATTGTTTCTGTTTTTAGATTCCACATTCGAGTTATCTCTATTTCCAGGTCTTTGTATTTTGAAAGTTTTTCCATTTCTTTTAGAGAAACGTTGTCATCTGCTGGTATTGAAATATCAATTAGAAGGCATTTTTTTCCTTCATGATCTTTGACAACTATATCTGGTCTATTTGCCTTAATTTCTCTATCTGTGTGTATTGGCATATCCCAGAGTATGGTTGCTTTCTCGTTTTCTGTGACCTTTTCTGGCGTGTGTTTATACCATCTTTTTTCTGTTGCTATTCCATAATGTTGGCATAGCTTCCAGTGTATATAGGTCCCAGCTCTGTCGTGTCTGTGAATATATTCCTTCTTAGCCAGGACTGGGCAGCCAGAGATAATATGATTTATTGTTTCTTGTCCATCTCCACATATTCTACAGTTACTTGTTATATTTCTTTTCATTATGTGTTTTTGGTAATTTCTGGTGGGGAGGCTTTGGTCTTGTGCAGCAATTAAAAATCCTTCAGTCTCTGCTTTGAGTCCTGAGCTTCTCAGCCATTGCTGGGATTTTTCTCTGTCTATTTCTTTCGCATTTAGTTTAGCCCAGTATTTACCATGTAGGGGCTTTTCTTGCCATCGTTTTATCATGGTCCGTTGCTGTTCTAGTTTTAGTTTGGATTTCATTTGTTTTATAGCTTTTTTTGTTTCTTCTTCTTCTTCTTCGTATTTGTTAGGTAGATTGATTTCTTGTTTGTATTTGTCAGCTTCCTTAAATACTGAAAACAGTTTTTTGTTTTGCTCGTGTTTTGTGGCTATTTGTATTAGTTTCCCTTGCTTCTGGAGTAGGTATTTTTGCAGTCCTATGGTGGTTATTTTATAATAGTTTTCTAGCTGTATAAGACCCCTGCCACCTTCTGTGCGTTGTATATATAGCCTTTCTATGTCAGATTTTGGGTGGTGCATCCTATATCCTGTCATTATTTTTCTTGTTTTCCTGTCTATTTTACATAGTTCGTTTAGTGTCCAGTTAAGGATGTTGTAGCTGTAGCTTATAACTGGGACAGCTAAAGTGTTGATACCCATTATCTTGTTTTTAGCATTGAGCTCTGTTTTTAGTATTGATCTAACTCGTCTATAGTACTCTTTCTTTATTTTTTCTTTCATTTGTGTATGTTGTATCCTATCTAGTTCATTGACTCCTAAATACTTATATGGTTGGCTTTCGTCTAGTTCTCTTATTTCATTGGCTTTATCTAGTGTTATATTGCTACTTTTAACTAATTTTCCTCTTTTCAGGGTTGCTTTGGCACATTTTTCTAATCCGAATTTCATTTCTATTTCCTTGGTAAAGCCGTGTACTGTCTGTAGTAGTGTTTCTAGCTCTTTGTCGTTTTTTGCATATAATTTTAGGTCATCCATATATAGAAGGTGGCTGACTGTTTTTCCATTATTATTATTATTATT
This sequence comes from Octopus bimaculoides, assembly GCF_046866305.1. Classification (NCBI taxonomy): domain Eukaryota; kingdom Metazoa; phylum Mollusca; class Cephalopoda; order Octopoda; family Octopodidae; genus Octopus; species Octopus bimaculoides. The sequence goes on from NC_142934.1 coordinate 46,743,486, forward strand.
ATTATTATTATTATTATTATTATTATTATTATTATTATTATTATTATTATTATCATCATCATCATCATCATTATTTATTTCTTTGCACAGCTTTTACGGTGCCAGCTGTTCACTACCAGTGAACTCAGGTAACACCCCTTATTTTTCGAGCGAAATCCGGAATATACGAGCGGTTCCAAGTAGTACTGTTTTCTGCAAATGCTCCGCCCTTAGTGCAGCCCCTATTTGTTTCATGTACTTCTCAAGATTTTTACTTACTGTTCCCAGGGCTCCGACAATTATTGGTACTACTACCACTTTTTTCATCGACCAAAACTGTTTAACCTCCCAAACTAACCTGTCCTATCTGTCGACTTTTCTTTCTTCTTTTATCGCATACATTGTTGTCAGCTGGGCATGCTATATCTACGATCCAGCATCATTTGCTTTCTTTCTCATTGGACACTATGTCTGGTTTCCTATTCTCAATCTCATGGTCGCACTGAATCATAAAATCCCATAGGATTTTTGCATTATCATTTTCATTATTATTATTATTATTATTATTATTATTATTATTATTATTATTATTATTATTATCATACCCTAGGATTACATTGTCCAACAGGCAATGCTCTATGGTTAACAAGTTTGCTTCGCAAATACGTCGTTTCTGGCTCAGATCCACAGCCCAGCACGTTGTGCAAATGTCTTCTGCTATAGTCTGGAGTAAACCAAAGCCTTGTGAGAGGAATTTAGAGTCAGAAACTCGCTGTGAAACCTCCTCCGATGGACCGTCTCTGTTCTTGGATGATAAACTTAATTTATCACCCAGTTTAGCATCTACACGTGTCTTTTTGGCGCCTTTAACAGAGTCTTCTTTGTCAGTAATTCGATTTGAGAATAATTTCCTCTCGCCTTCGCAAAGTCTGAAAAAGAGGCATGGTGCTGCCCTTCCTTCAATGAATAAGTCATGCAAATGATAAACACACACACACACACACACACACACACACACACACACATATATATATATATATATTCTTAAGACTACATGGGTGACATGTGCGAGGTACACTATTACTGAATAAAAATGGGATGGCCATTGTTTGATTGCATTGGATTGTGTGTTCGACCAGATTCAACTTGGCGCTAAGCAACAACAACAACAACAACAACAACTGTTTACTAAAGAAGAACAGACTGTAAGACTCTTCCTAGTGAATATATATATATATATATATATATATATATATATATATATATATATGCATGTATGCATATATATATGTGTGTGTATATATATGAATATATATATATGTATGTATATATGTATATATATATATATATATATATATATATATATATATATATATATATATATATATATATATATATATATATATATATATACATACATGTATATATATATATATAAAATATATATATACATGCATGCATACATACATATATATATACATACATACATATATACATACATACATACATACATATATACATACGTACATACATACATACATACATACATACATACATACATACATAATGTGTACTTTTTTCTAAGGAGGAAGGGTGCGATTTAAGAGAATATATGTATTATTTCTATTTGGTCGAGCGACCACGTACGTAGAGGCTCCGTTGTTTAAATAGGAAAAAGAAAAAAAAGACAGCATTCCCCAGTATAACTCACATAAAAAAGATGGAACATATGTTGGCAAGATAAGAATTAAAATATCAGCAAAAAAAGAGCATCCGATAGTCATGGGTGACGTGGGTGTGGAGGCTATCAACCTGGAGTTATGGTTAAATTACATGATTGAAAGGAGCGTTCTTCATCTGAAGAACGTTCTTCCCCTTGTCCCGTTCACTTACTTTCAAAAACGTCCTGTCTTACTTGCTGCAAATAAGATCTAGTATATTCTTGTTGTGTAGTTTCGGTCAGCTACACTTAATCAGACCTTAATCATGGCTGGTAATTAAACGGAATCCTAGTTAGCCCACAAGCCTACCCCTCCTCCGCATACATTCAAACAATCTTGAGTCTACACAAAAATCAAAAAACATTTTTATACCAAAAATAATTCCACAGCAAATATACCATTAACGTGTGAGAATTTATTTATACATCAACAAAAATTAACGAATTAGATTAAATAATATAATTATTATACAATTTATAGAATTATTCTTAAAATCTAATTATATGAAATATTTCAAATTGAAGATTATTTAATGAGCTTCTATTTAATGAGCTTATGGCAAGTTAAATGAATTGTTGAGAGGTTGATGTGGAGATAAAATGAGTTTAGGAAAGACTATAGTAGTTAGAAAATGAGTTTATGGAAGGTTAGTGTAGTCATAAATGAATTTATGGAAGGCTTATGTAGTTATAAAATGTATTTACGGAAGGTAGGTGTAATTATAAAATGTATTCATGAAAGCTTATTGTATTCATAAAAAAGTTTATGGAAGGTTGGTGTGGTCATAAATGAATTCATAAATGGAAAGTTGTTTTAGTTATAAAATGAGTTTATAAAATGTTTCTGTAGTTATAAGTTTGTGGGGGGTTAGTATAGCTATAAAATGAACCTATATCACAAAATACAAAAAAGGAAAAAAGATTCAAAATGTCAATTAGTTTGGTTCAGACTGTAGTTATCATATTCAGGTGTGACTGTATTTATTAGTGCATACAGGGTTAGGATTAACAAGTGTGAAGTTTATTTCTTCACACATGCAACTGCATATGTATCACCGAAGAAAATACTTACAACAAGTGTAGAGACAGATGCTAATAAGAATTTTGTTGACAGTGACTTTAAAATTTCACTACTAACTAGCTTTGTCAGGCCGTCAGTCTGAGGAGCCAATTACTGGCGAAACTTCGAAGCCACCATCGATAAAATTATTTGTACATAGATTTGCCGATAGTTGGCGTCGTCAGGATGTCAGTCTGATAAGCCTAACTAGTGGTGAACCTTTCAAGTCACTGTCAACTCAATTATTGGTAATATCTCACTTGTGAGTTTTTTTCTTCGGTTGTTGTATGTCTGAAAATATGAATGACATATTTCTTGTGAAGCATATTTACATTAATACAATCTCACTTCAATATAATAACCACAATTAGGGCAGTGAACTGGCAGATTCGTTAGCACGCCGGGCAAAATGCTTTGTGCTTTTTCTAATGTCTTTATGCTCTTCTTTAAAATGCCGATTTTACCTTTCATCCCATCGGGATCGATAAAATAAGTACCAGTTGAGCACTGATATCGATTCAATCGACTTAGCCCCTCCTCCAAACTTGCTAGTCCTCTGCCAAAATTTGAAACCAATATAATAATTACAATTAATGAATGACTAAAGAACAGGGATTACGTAATATGTCTTGAGTATTGCTCTCAACCTGCGATAACATTCTCTACTGATTCTTTCCCTCATCTCTAAACGTTTGATTCAGTCCCATTCAATTACCCCTAAGTATCTGTAGCCCTCCGCTGATTCTAACTCTTTTATGACATTCTGCTGGTCAAGATTAACGTTAGATGTTTCTGTAATTTTTCCCTTGATAAAGGTAGCTTTTCCTCATTTATCGAGGCCAAATTGCATCCTGATGTCATCACTGAATTGTTTAACAATCGCTAGTAAGCCCTGTAGTTGTTGGTTATTTTTTGCAAAGAGCTTTAAATCATCTATGTAAATAAGATGATTTATATTTTTATCAAATATTTTATAACCATACTGTGCATCATTGAGCAATTTTGAAAGAGGTATTAAGGCTAGACAAAAGAGGAGTGGTGATAGTGAGTCACCCTGGAAAATGCCACATGAAATTCTTACATCACCAGCATTTAGAGATTCATTGTCACTGTTCAAAGTCTGTATGGTTCTCTATGATCTCATGCTTACAGAGAAAAAGTTTCTGCTATAAAAAGCAACCCACTCAAAGCTGGGTGCTTATAGTATCCTCGAAGCCATTTAAATGAAATGTATCTTTATTTCGGAAAGCTGTAGAAGCGTTAATAGGTATAAGCAAGTTACTGTTTCACACTGTACATAAGGATCTAATCTGTAGCTTTGCCGTCATTCTCAAGCGAGTTTGACCTGATAGCTTGTACCACACTCTCAATAATTGTTTTAGGTGTCTATGTATTTGTGAGTAGACATAGACACCTCGTCAATCTCATTATTCACCTAATGGAACATCA
>NC_142934.1:46757693-46760193 GCF_046866305.1 Octopus bimaculoides
ACACACACACACACACACACACATATATATATATATATATATATATATATATATATATATATATCTTTTTTTGCCCTTTTACAAGTTTCAGCCATGCGGGTGCAGTCATGCTGGAGCACCTCCATATATATATATGTATGTATGTATGTGTGTGTGTATGTTTATACACGCACACACACATACATGCAAATACGCACAAATACACATACAGAGGCAGTTAAGAAAAAAGTTCCGCAGGAAGAGCAGTGGTGCACTGCATGTGTAAAGACTCTATTTGAGTGTATACTGCAGTAGGAAGTGTTTGCAACGTTTCGGATAGGCTCCTTCTTCATCATCACTCTATGAGAGCTTTGACACACTGAAGAATGAAAGACAATGAGTAAGAGTTTGGTTGTTACGCATGCGTGGGCGAGAAGTGTTCGGAGATTTAAAAGTGATGACGTAAGAAAGGAAGAAAATATGGCGGAGATTAAGTCGCAAAGTAAATATTAGCAATTATGCAGATAGATAACTAGAACGTTAAGGAATGGCTAGCTTAAGGAAAGAACTGTGTTTTGCTGGCTTGATCTATGAATGCAACAAGAAGCTTGTCTTTAACATGATTCACACAAACACATAGATAGATGTATATTCATTAATTTAGGAAGTAAAAGGAACTCAATAATGTGAGAAGAGTGATGTGATTGCTTTAAGCGGAAAATTCACAAATCGTTAATGTGTGTCTATTGACGAAAATTAATCCTTCGAAAATCAGCACCGGATGACTCAGGGTTAACATTTGTGTAATTTTAGCATTTAATAAGTATGTTGTTTGTTTGTTCCTTCTCGATCCATGCCTGGCTGATAAGGGCCGGTTTCCCGGCTTCATTGGCGTATAGGTGCCCCACCTCGATGGGACGCCGGTCCGTCGCAGGTAAGCTGCTAGATGCAGGAGGAAAGAGTGAGAGAAAGTTGTGGCGAAAGAGTCAGCAGAAGTTCGCCATTACCTTCTGCCGGAACTGCGTGGAGCTTAGGTGATTCGCCGCACGGTCTGAGATTCGAACCAGCGATTCCTCGACCGTGAGTCCGCTGCTCTAAGCACTAGGCCATGTGGCTCCACATTTAATAAGTATACACAGGCACAAATACATACACGCACGCACGCGCACGCATACACACACATACACACGCACGCACACGCGCACACAGACACACACATCATACATTTATGCGTGTAAATAAATGTATTTGCATATGTATGTGTACGTGTATGTATGTGTGTGTGTGTGTGTGTGTGTGTGTGTGTGTGTGTACAGATATAGGCTTATATGTTCATATGTATATGTCTGTGTTTATACATGCATACATATATATTTATATACATGCACACACAAACACACATATATACATACATACAAGCATATATGTATATATGTAGGTGTATATGTATATATATATATATATATATATATATATATATATATATATATATATATATATATATATATATAGCACTTCGAAACGCCGGTGTTAAAACGGGGGTTGCTGATGAAGGAGAGTGTTCTCTGTGTGGCTTGTGTGTTTTCTTGTCTACGTTTTGTTTGCAATGTCCTGTACCCAGATATGCACCTATACATACAGGTGGATGTCGGTATGCACATACCTGTACGTATATATGCATATACTCATTTACTATTTGTTTATATATATATATATATACACATATATATTTGTACATATATATACATATACACCTACATATATACATATATGCTTGTATGTATGTATATATGTGTGTGTTTGTGTGTGCATGTATATAAATATATATGTATGTATGTATAAACACAGACATATACATATGAACATATAAGCCTATATCTGTACACACACATAGGCGCAGGAGTGGCTGTGTGGTAAGTAGCTTGCTTACCAACCACATGGTTCCGGGTTCAGTCCCACTGCGTGGCACCTTGGGCAAGTGTCTTCTACTATAGCCTCGGGCCGACCAAAGCCTTGTGAGTGGATTTGGTAGACGGAAACTGAAAGAAGCTCGTCGTATATATGTATATATATATATATGTATGTGTGTGTGTTTGTGTGTCTGTGTTTGTCCCCTTAGCATTGCTTGACAACCGATGCTGGTGTGTTTATGTCCCCGTAACTTAGCGGTTCGGCAAAAGAGACCGATAGAATAAGTACTAGGCTTACAAAGAATAAGTCCCGGGGTCGATTTGCTCGACTAAAGGCGGTGCTCCAGCATGGCCGCAGTCAAATGACTGAAACAAATAAAAGAATAAAAGAATAAAAGAATACATATATACATATATATATATACATATATACATACATATATACATACATATATATGTGTATGTATGTATGTACATACATAAACACGTGTGTATACATATAAAGTGCATGTATGTGAATGGTATACAAATAGATAGAAATTTGGATCGATAGATAGATAGATAGATAGATAGATAGATAGATAGATAGATAGATAGATAGATAGATAGAT
>NC_142934.1:46765193-46770193 GCF_046866305.1 Octopus bimaculoides
CGATATTTATGGCACACATAGAACAAAAACCGGAGGGAAAAGCGTAAACAAGCCAAGCCTTTAGTTAATTGGATACGAATCGTTTCATGGTTAAGTGAATGGAAATTTCACTATTCCAATCTTCAGCCTCAATATTCTGATAAATTTGAAAGTGTCTCTAAAAAAATTCACGGTAATCTTTGGCCATGCGACACCAAAAATCAACGATAAGAAAGGCACTTACGAATTCATCGGCTAGCGAGTTCAGGCACCTCACCTCAAAGAAATCTATTCCATGTGCGTCACAAATAGTCCCGTATGAAAAAAAGTTCCGTGTCGAACTGGATTACGGTTTAGCCATCTAACTTAGAGATATCAAATATAAAATATACAAGAATAAGGGCAGAGAATCGTCAATTAATAATAGAATTAATAATTAACAATTCTGCCAAGTAGTTCAGTATGAAAAAAACCTTTATCGGTAAGACTATCAAATATTACCGTGAATTTTTTTAGAGACACTTTCAAATTTATCTGAATATTGAGGCTGAAGATTGGAATAGTGAAATTTCCATTCACTTAACCATGAAACGATTCGTATCCAATTAACTAAAGGCTTGGCTTGTTTACGCTTTTCCCTCCGGTTTTTTGTTCTATGTGTGCCATAAATATCGCCATCCACTTTGGAGAAAATTTGTAGTTTGGAATCAGTAGTTTTGTAGTTTGGAATCAGTAGTTCTTTGACTGCTATTTCTAAATTTTCAGTATGTTGGAGAAGCAACTCAATTGCTAATCCCTGTATATTTATAATGATAAATAGTCTTACCGATAAAGGTTTTTTTCATACTGAACTACTTGGCAGAATTGTTAATTATTAATTCTATTATTAATTGACGATTCTCTGCCCTTATTCTTGTATATTATATATATATATATATATATATATATATATAAGGTTTTTAATTGCTATAGCCACCTATATTATATTCTCGTTTACTCTCTTTTACTTGTTTCAGTCATTTGACTGCGACCATGCTGGAGCACCGCCTTTAGTCGAAGAAATCGACCCCAGGACTTATTCTTTGTAAGCTTAGTACTTATTCTATCGGTCTCTTTTGCCGAACCGCTAAGTGACGGGGACGTAAACACACCACCATCGGTTGTCAAGCGATGTTGGGGGGAACAAACACACACACACATATATATATACGTATACATATATACGACGGGCTTCTTTCAGTTTCCGTCTACCAAATCCACTCACAAGGCTTTGGTTGACTCGAGGCTATAGTAGAAGACACTTGCTCAAGGTGCCATGCAGTGGGACTGAACCCGGAACCATGTGGTTGGTAAGCAAGCTACTTACCACACAGCCACTCCTGCGCCAATAAATGTATTTAATATATCATAATATATTAATTTACCGTAATAATATCTTATTGCATTTGTGTGTGTGTGTGTGCGCGTGTGTGTGTGCGCGTGTGTGTGTGTGTGTAGAGAGAGAGAGAGAGAGAGGGAGAAAGAGAGAGACAGACAGACAGAGACAGACAGAGAAATTGACATGACATATAGATAGGCTATAGATATAAACACAGAAAGCCAGGCAGATAGGCAGTCAAACAGTCAGATAGATAGATTAATTTCAATAAAAGGGCTGTGAAGTTTACAACTTTCATGTATGAATTCGAATTCATAAGTTACTTTGATCATTCATTCGTAGCTTGTCTTCGGGTTTAAATGCTTGTTGTTTGTTATTGCCAAGGAAATTGTTGAATTAAGTGTTTTTATGAGTGTTATTTTACAGTTTGATGTGATGTCCTTTGTGTTCCATTCTATAATGTTCGCCTTGAATTTGTAAAATATGCATCCAACACACTAGCGTGAGGCTTACCATTTAGATAAAACAAGAAGGCATTTCAACACGGCGTTACACACCACAAAGTAAAATTGTCAGGAAAACGTTAGTATACAACACGTTCATTGGAGAAAAATAAAACTTGAACATAACCATGCTTTCAATACGTCTGAAAAAAAACTCCCCTCTCTCATACGAATTTTTACATACATATACATACATAGATGTTGGCACTCCGTCGCTTACGACATCGAGGGCTCCAGTCGATCCGATCAACAGAACAGCCTGCTCGTGGAATTAACGTGTAAGTGGCTGAGCACACCACAGACACGTGTACCCTTAACGTAGTTCTTGGGGATATTCAGCGTGACACAGTGTGACAAGGCTGGCCCTTTAACTTACAGGCACAACAGAAACAGGAAGTAAGAGTGAGAGACAGTTGTGGTGAAAGAGTACAGTAGGGTTCGCCACCATCCCCTGCCGGAGCCTTGTGGAGCTTTTAGGTGTTTTCGCTCAATAAACACTCACAACGCTAGGTCTGGGAATCGAAACCGTGATCCTATGGCTGCGGGTCCGCTGCCCTAACCACTGGGCCATTGTGCCTCCACACATACATACATACATACATACATACATACATACATACAAGGAGCATTGCTAAAATCTCTCTATTAGAACAAAATATAAAAATAGACTAGCTCACTGGGAAGAGAGTACATAGGTACTTGGCACGAAAAACAAAAACCATAGAAGGGACTGATCAAGGCAAAAGTTTGGCATGGAGTACCAACAAGTTTATGTCATCCCTCTTTGAAGGCTACTCCTATGCAAGTCAATAACATGAGATTCCCGCCAAGTACCTACAGCATAGGAGGCAGAAAACTTTGAACAGATAACAAACGTCGACTGTGCAAGACCAAGACTGAAGACATGAACCACATTATTGTCAACTGCGAGAAAATGTTTTCCAGATATTATTTTCCCATGGGGTAAGATGTGGTGCCCAGAAGGATAACAAAAGAGAGAAAAAAAAGCCTACAGACGAAGTTGACTATATCGAGACCAATGTGTCAAATGAATATTGGTGAAGCTTAAGAATTAAAACAGCCGCAGGTTAAAACGCAAGCAGTCAAATATTGTTGTATGGGACAACAATGAAAAGATATGTTCTGTTGTGGAAAATAGCTGCCCTCCGGACACCAATGTTGTTAGAAAAATACAAAAGAAAAAGAACATCTATGGACCATTGATAAAAAGTTTACAGACCCAATACCCAAAATACACTTTCAGCTTCATATCTATTATTATTGGAGGAACAGAATATGTACCAAACCATCTTAAACAAAGTAAGCTTTGAACTTGCGTTCTTAAATCCGTATCATTAATTCAAACACTACAAATAATCACCATATCTGGGACTATAAAATCTGCAAGTCTTTCTTAAGATATAAAGGATAATGGTTAATACAAGATACTTTCCTTCACAACCATGCTGTTAAGTAGGTGGCCTGTGAAAATATACTCTAAATCGAAAAGAGAAAGACAAAAAAGACATACGTACCTACATACATATATTGATACGTACATACATAGATACGTACATACATACATACATAGATACACACATGCGCACAAATGTATACATACAGACATCCATCCACCCATCCAACCATCAATCCATCCATCCATCCGTCCATACATACATACATACATACATACATGTATGCATACATACACACACATATATCCATCCATCCATCCATCCATCCATCTATATGTACATACATACATACATACACACATACACACACATACATACACACACATACATACACACACACGCATACATACATACATACATACATACATACATACAAACATGATGATTGCCTTATCTTGTCAGATAACCGCCTCCCATTAAACCTGAATGTTGTGATTCACTTTCATCTCAGCATGTGCGCAAATAGGACTTCCTGCCACGCATCCATCGCCAGGGTACCTTACAAAATACAAAAAGGGATCTACAAATCCAGCGATGTACAGTGAGACATCTCTACGTCATTGGATTTTAGCGACCAAAGCTTGGGCAACACATTTGCCATTCTCTGACGTCAGATTGTGTTAGGTGTATTCAGACATTCATTCAACTGAATTAGCGCGTGATAGGCTATTCCATAGGCATATCTTTTATTTCTTACTTTTTCAGGCATTTGACTTCGACCATGCTGGGGCACCGTCTTGAAAGGCTTTAGTCAAACAAATCGACCCCGGGACTTACATACTTTTAATCCAAGTATTCTATTCTATAAAAAAAGTCCCGGGGTTGACTTGTTCCACTAAATCCCTTCGAGGTAGGATACCTTTAACGTAATTCTCAGGGAGAAAAAATCAGTATGACAGTGTGCAACAAGGTTATACAGAGTGACAGTTACAATCATCAGAAAGACTTCTGCACAGTTTCTGTCTGCCAAATTATGATCTAAGCTATAAAAGAAGTTATTTGCCCAAGATGTCATGAAGTAGGAACGGGACCCGAGACCTTGTTTATATACATATTCTTTCATTCTTTTATTCTTTTACTTGTTTCAGTCATTTGACTGCGGCCATGCTGGAGCACCGCCTTAAAGGATTTTTTAGTCGAAAAAATCGACCCCAGAACTTATTCTTTGTAAACCTGGTACTTATTCTATCTGTCCCTTTTGTCGAACCGCTATGTTACGGAACGTAAATACACCAACATCGGTTATCAAGCGATGGGGGCGACAAACACACACACACACACACACACACACACACCACACATTATATATATATACGACGAGCTTCTTTTAGTTTCCGTCTGCTAAAACCACTTACAAGGCTCTGTTTGGCCCGAGGCTATAGTAGAAGACACTTACCCAAGGTGCCGTGCTGTGGGACTGAACTGAGAACCATGTGGTTGGAAAGCAAACTTCTTACTACCCTGCCACGCCTGCGCCTTTCATTTTCTTTTTTCTTTTCAATCTGCAGAGAACTAGTTAGATTTGCTATGTTTCTATTCTACTACATACTTACATACATTCATTAGGTGCAGGCGTGGCTGTGTGGTAAAAAGCTTGCTTCCCAACCACACGATTCAGTGTTCAGTCCCACTGCGTGGTATCTTTGGCAAGTGTTTTTTTACAAT
>NC_142934.1:46777693-46855193 GCF_046866305.1 Octopus bimaculoides
CCAACTCATGGATAGATAAATGCATACATACGTTCACATTACCATAGAAGCACAGAAGTACGCAAACGGATAGACACAGTGAGAAATATGTGTGCTTACATACATATAGAGAGATAGACGCGCATACACGCACATGCGCACACAAACACTGAGATAGTGTTTTTAACTCCTGAAACATGTTGGACCGTTGAAAGAGAACTAAAGGAGTTCTTTGTCATGTAGTGTACTTAGCTATACATGCATACATACATACATATGTACATACATACATATGTACATACATACAGACATACATACATACACACACACATGCATAATGCAGACATATATACATACACATCCATATACATATATACATATATGCATGTACATACATGTACGTATATATGCATTACTCACATATTATTTGTATTATATATATATATATATATATATATATATATATATATGTATGTATGTATATATATATACACACATGCAGATATGCATGCATACATACATACACGCGTATATATTTACACACACACACACACACACACACACACACACACGCTCACACTCACACATACACAGACATGCAAGCACATACACATCCGCACATAAGTCTATATGCTGACATAGTCTATATCTAGGTCTACATCAACCAATATATATCTCCAATTTTAAGATGCTGTTATTTGAGGGGAATTTGATTGGTATTTCTAGCTGGTCGCGTAGCCGCGTACAGGCTTTATCGACGACATATTTCCTGATGGAGTAAACCTATAGTGAAGAGTTTTTTGTTTTTTTTAGCTCTCTTTTATTCCGATATAATCCCTTTCACGACTAAGATGCTTTGAGCAGTACCGTCTTAAGACAAGAGCACACTAGATAGTAGCCCGGGGTTCCCCATATGTCTAGAGGTCCTTATAATCATATATGTGTACTAGAGCTGAGTATGAAGGGTCGGTCACACGACGGCCCTAAATTTATAGGAATATAAAATCAGCCCCCGTACTTCACTGATATGTACTTTCGTCGATTATTGAAGGATGACCGATCCATTGACCTCCGTATGTAAAATGTGGCACCTAAATACTGCAATATATTTTGCTTGACTTTACCTCATTCAATATACTGTCTATTGGCGGAATTCTGGCTTAAACACCGTTATATATCCCCTCATAACATTTTAGATTTTTTCGAATTTTCAGAAAGTTATTGTGAATTTGTGTTCTCCTACAGGCGTAGGAGTGGCTGTGTGGTAAGTAGCTTACTTACCAACCACATGGCTCCGGGTTCAGTCCCACTGCGTGGCACCTTGGACAAGTGTCTTCTATTATAGCCTCGGAACGACCAAAGCCTTGTAAGTGGATTTGGTAGACGGAAACTGAAAGAAGCCCGTCGTATACATGGTTATATATATATGTATGTGTGTGTGTATATGTTTGTGTGTCTGTTTGTCCCCCCAACATCGCTTGACAACCGATGCTGATGTGTTATCGTCCCCGTAACTTAGCGGTTCGGCAAAAAGAGACCGATAGAATAAGTACTAGGCTTCCAAAGAATAAGTCCTGGGGTCGATTTGCTCGACTAAAGGCGGTGCTCCAGCATGGCCACAGTCAAATGACTGAAACAAGTAAAAGAGTAAAGAGTAAAAGAGTACACACGAGAATTCATACGATTATATATATACATTAATTTTTTTTTTAAACCTCCACCTCTCATAAATCCTAAAAGTTCCACTCTTTTTTCGAATTGTCGTTTTAAAAATCAGAGTTTAAGAAACGGACAATCGGAAATTTTTGCCTAAATCTCAGCAATGAACCACCCCTGGGTGAATCATCATTCCATAAAACGTGTTTATGGGGAGAAAAATATTGAAAAACATCAATGCATATCAGAGCGACAAAGAAACGAGGAAGGTATAAGGTGGTCGTGGGATGTGCTATTTATTTATTTATTTATTTGTTTATTTATTTATTGCATAACCATATGATCTCCCGTGAGTAAAAAACAAACTTCAAAGATTTTCCGAAAATTAAAAAAAAGAAAGAAGTTAAGAGGGTTATATGTGGTACTTGAACCAGAATTCTAACCATCTATTTTCTCTACTGTCATAGTGCCATTTGAACACCACTTTCCGATCCGTCCTTTAACAAAACATGACAGAGTGTAAGTTGTTATTTCTAGCTTGTAGGGCGACCACGTAGAAGTTCCCTCGTTGGCTCACTGTTATGTAGTGTGGTTAAACATAAGGCAGTCTGTATGGCCACGTTTCATTTCATGTCATTATACATTACGGTATTACAACTCAATATAGGCACAGTCGTGGCTGTGTGGTAAAACGTTTGCTTCACAACCAACCACATGGTTCCGGGTTCAGTCCAACTGCGTGGCACTTTCAGAAAATGTCTTCCACTATAGCTTCGGGCTGACCAAGACCTTGCGAGTGGATTTGGTAGACAGAAACTGAAAGAAGCCCGTCGTCTGTGTGTGTGTGTGTGTGTGTGTGTGTGTGTGTGTGTGTTTGTCCCCTACCGCTGCTTAGTGTATTTACGTCCCTGTAACTTACCGCTTCGGCAAAACAGAGCTTCTTTTACCTTTAGGCGCTGGCGTGACTGTGTGGTAAGAGGTTTGCTTCCCAACCACATGGTTCCGGGTTCAGTCCCACCGCGAGACAATTGGACAAGTGTCATCTTCTATAGACGAGGGCCAACCAAAACCTTGTGAGTGGATTTGGAAGACGGAAACTGAAAGAAGCCTGTCGTGTGTACATATATATATATATATATATATATATATATATATATATATATATACATACACGTGTGTGTGTGTGAGTGTCTTTGTGTCTGTGTTAGCCCCACTACTACTACCACCACTACCACCATCACCGCTTGACAATCGGTGCGGGTGTGTTTACGCACCTGTAACTTAGCGATTCAGCAAAAGAAACCGATAAGTACGTTAAGTACGATAAATTCGACTAAATATTCTTCCAGGCGGTGCCCCAGCATGGCCGCGGTCTAATGGCTGAAACAAGTAAAAGAAAAGATACTGAGAAAAGAACGAGCAGCATCCGTTAGTCCATTCAGCTCATCGAAAGCTTGTGAGTAAAAACTGGAGATTATCCTTAAGACTTAGACCCAGTTCGATTGCTAAAAGGAACTCTAGGTTCAGGTGGTTCCTTTCACTTACCCTCCCTGTCTATCTATCTATCTATCTATCTATCTGATTGTCTGTTTGTCTGTCTGTCTATCTATTTATCTATCTATCTGTCTATCTATCTATCTATCTATCCATCTGTTTGTCTGTTTGTCTGTCTGTCTATCTATTTATCTATCTATCTGTCTGTCTGTCTGTCTGTCTATCTATCTATCTATCTTCACACACACACATACATATATAGACATACACGTTATGCACACGCATGCACACACACTTATATACATATGCATACATACATACAAGCATAAATGGAAATATACGTAAATACTGTATAGGTATATATGTGTTAGTGTATGCGAATATATATTTGTGTGTGCGTGTGTGTGTGTGTATGTGTGTGTGTGTGTGTGTGTGTGTGTGTGTAAGTGTGATAGAGAGAGATGTTTTATTTATTAAGTGTCAAGTCGTTAGAACATCGAACAAAGGTTTCGTTTTATCTAGTTCCGTCCCTTTACATCAATTCCTCAATGGTTAATACAATTGCCAGTCGTATTCTGGAACTGATTTTATTCGATTTGTTTAATGACTTTCTTAGCGAAGGGAGAGCAGCGTCTTCATCTTCGCATAGCCCTTGATCATCGCACTACCTTTGATCTTTGCAGTGACCTTGACCTCAGCAGTTTTCTTGACCTCTACAATGTCCTTGTTCTATACTGAAAATGGATTTAAAAAGAGAAAGATATGATCACACATTACTACTGTAAGAAGTGATATATATGAAGATATTGAAAAATTATATTTACTCCGGCGATTGCACTGAATATTTGCAATAGAGTAGACGCCGTTAAAGGTACACAAGGACGCCAGGTGGGTTTAAATTGGGTAGTCCTTTCCTTAGATAGGAATCTTCAAGGACACCTAGGGGGGCAGGTGGTCGTGTTAAACAAGGTGACAGGTTAATCCTCTTACCCGGCAGGATAAAACACCTAGTACTAGTCGCTGGTGTTAATCACAGTAGCAGATCAGTTCTACCGTCCGACGGGTCTCTTTTAAGGCAACAAGGAAAAGCTGATGGAGTTAACTAAGACGACAAATCAGTCCTGCTATCCTACAGAACTTCGCTAAAGGTACCCTAGGGCCAGATGGTAGTGTCAAAGCAGGTGTCTGTTGAAGCCTATTCACCCAATAAATTCTACTTTCACCAGCTAAAATTGCAGAAAATCATATACAGGACATAGAGCACTTAAGAAGGACACAGATAATGTAATCATAAACACACCCCTAAAAAGACAGGTAGATCATATCTGGAACGCCTTTGACCAAAGATCTATTGATTCAGGGTTGATCTTTAACTAAACAAAAATATGTGTACATGGAAGGAGAAAGTTCGAGAGGATTATATAAGTTATGAGAATAGAAATCTAAACGGTCTATTTAGTGCTGAGTTTTGAGAGTCGGGGACAAGTTGAAGAACAAGTGATATGGTTAATATTGAAGGTAGGTGGGGAGGAAGAGGAGTTAATACAGAGTTTAGTGATTCGTGGAAGCGGAGCTGTTGTAGTAGCGATAATACAAGTGTCACTGTGACAGTGGCTATATCGCAATGACCAGCGTGTCTTAGCTACTCAAAGTTGCCATCATCAATATGTTTGTGTGTGGAAACGGGTCAGTCAAAGATACTCTGATATGGGAAACACAAAGACTAGCAACTAGTAGTGAACTACTTTTCTGGTTAAGATAGTAAAAACTTGCCTTTGCGATTTGATTTTGCCAATGTTCTAGATGTGTGGAGGCTGTGAGAAAAGACCAGAGATTGTGGAATCTAGTATTTCTCGAAAACGCGAAGGTTGCATGTACATATGTATAGTATATATATGCCGCCATGGATGTGTACGTGCATTTAATGCATACATACATATACAAGTATGTCATCCATTAAGTTATGCAGTTCTTCCATGTGAATAAGAAATATGTAATTTAGAAGCTAAACTTTAGGGAGGTTTTGAATACATATGAACACACACACACAGACACACACATAACACTTATATCGATGTCAAGGTAGTCAAAGTGTGTAATAGAATGATTAAGATTAAGCAATACGGCAAGCTTAGATTATACGACAGCATTTAACTTTGCAAACGTTGCACAATGTGCTCAGGTGGATGAACAAAAGGACAGGTTTTCTGAGACCCTCATGCAGACTACCTCCAAAATGAACAACAGTGACCTCATTATCGTGGCAGATAGCTTTAAAGAACATGTTTGGGCAATATGAAAATGGGTTTTATGTTGTGTATGGGGGTCATAGGTTTTTGCTCGAGGATTGAGAAGTGATCAAGGTTCATACCGTTTTGTGACATCAATAATTTGGCAATTCATAAACACGCGCTTCAGAAAATAGAACGGCTACCTGACCATCTACAAATCAGGTAAACACACAAGCGCGATAATGTTCATTCTCACCAAGAAATGGAATAGACAAATGGTTGTGAATGCTGGGTCATTCCCTGCTGAAGAATGTACCACCAAACATTGACTAATGGTTAGTGATTTCAAGCAAAGAGATAGGTAAACTCAGAAACCAAGAAGAGATTTGGACGCTTAAAGAGCCAAGTTATCTTTCAGATAACTTGCCGTGAGCTATAAATCAGATCAGTGACTGAAGCAAAGTCCCCACTAGACAGAAGTAAACATAGTGGTAAAGAGAATAATAGATTGGTTCCTTAAATCTAAGAGATAGACATGGAAAGACTGAAAGCAAGGGAGCAACAGAGAAGAAAATTAAGTAGCAAAACGAAAAGCTAAATATCAGGTATACTTGGCAGAATGAGAATCAGAAAGTAAAATATTTGCCAGTGTAATATTACAGATTACAAGGCAATGTACTATAGAGAGAATTGAGATATGTTGGGGAAAAGTGTGCATATATTGATAACGGTGCACTTGTTATTACTGATATTGAAAACAAAGTGATAGGAAAATGCAGTTATAAGGAATTATTGAATGAGGATGCATGAAGGAAAACGAACCTTCACAGATGCAAGATATTTAAGTCGATAGAAGCGGGATAGCAAACGTAATTAAGGACATAAAGATAGTGAAGGCAGTTGATCATCTAGGAATAATCGTTGAAGGGACTAAAATATGTAGCGAAGTAAGGCACATGCTAATAAGTCGTACAACCAATCAGGTGTTAAGTCGTGCAACCAATCAGGTGTTAAGTCGTGCAACCAATCAGGTGTTTTTGCCAACTGCTGCAAGGGCAAAGGACATGGTGCACTGAAAAGAGGATAATACGAAACCTCAGCTGTTGGATCAGGCTTTGGACGTTACAAAAAGAGTCATTGCAAATTTGGTTAGGAAGTGAATTAATCTAGATTAGATGCGTTTTAACTTCTTGCGAAGAAAAAGTACTAATGGAGCCACCTTCTTAGCGAAACAGCTACAGAACAACTTAACTAAGATACTTTTATGTATTTGTTTTGCAAGATTTTTGATGCGAAATCGTGTTGAAAGAGATATTATTATTATTTTTTTTTTTTGTGGGGATGGTCATTTTAGCCAATGTACTATTTATTTGATCTTCAATTTAGTTTTTATTCGTATTATTTTTAGTTTATACGTCTATCAAAGTTCTTTTGCCACACATTCTGTGACCTCATCAGTGACTCCCTGTCCCATGTGTCTCCTCTTGTCCTGCTTATTCCATTTTGTGGAATAGCAAAGATCTTATACCTAACATTTGTCGACCTGAGTTCTATACTCTGTAGTATGACAGCCTCTAAAGAAACTCGTATGAAGGCCGTACAAACCATGTGCAGAAGTGCAACAAAGATAGAGTCAGCAATGAGTTCAGCGACGAATTAAGAATACAGGGTTCATGAAGGTACAGGCTTCATCTACTTTCTTATTATTATAGCCCTACAGGCCAAATTCACGTAAACACATACAGGCGCGCACATGCACATGCACACACACACACATACACACACATTCACTCTCGCACACTCACTCATACATACAGGATCGAAAAGAAAAACTTCAGGAGAGTTTTTTTTTTTTGTATGTTTCAAAGCAAATACGGAATACATATGCAGTAGTGTTGCAACATGATGCTGAACAGCTTCAATTGATTGAGATGATCTTTGCATCCGAACCGCCCTTCTCCCACACTCCACCCCGAAATATACCTCACTCTGAGGGTGTTTACAATCTACAAGTAAGAAGTAAGAGACAAGACTCCAGTAATATCCGCTTGACCAATTGTTTTTGAAAATAATGACAGCACAGTTAGGACTGAATCTGGTTGTCAGGTGAAAGTAACATACATGTTTCGATCTCATTAGATCTCCTCAGTGGAGTATATTCAGCACAGAAATAATTTAAACGGAGTTTTTTTTTTTTCATCTTCTAAATGTAATGGGACTATTTCAACAGCTACTCCAAATTAATTCACATCACGCAGTCTCAGGACATAGTAGGCAAATCACCAGAGCATTTTTAAAATCTTTTCTTTGGCTGCTCTCCCTTCTTAACAAAGATAATATTTCTGGCCCCATGATGTGGGCTGATCCTCTTGTTGATTGCCTCAGTACGTCCTATAAAGCCATGTATCTTCGATAGTGAAATATTTATATGACATTATAATGTTAACGTCATATATATTATTTACGTGTGTGTGTGTGTGTGTGTGTGTGTGTGTGTGTGTGTGTGTGTGTGTGTGTGTGTGTGTGTGTGCGTGTGTGTGTGTGTGTGTGTTTGAAGAAGTTAATTGAAAGCGCTCACACTAGAAAAAAGTATTTCCAAAATGGTTAGTATCATCCTGGTGGCGAGCTGGCAGAATCGTTAGCACGCCGGGCGAAATGCTTAGCGGTATTTCGTCTGCCACTACATTCTGAGTTCAAATTCTACCGAGGTCGACTTTGCCTCTCATCCTTTCGGGGTCGTTTAAATAAGTACCAGTTACGCACCGGAGTCAATGTAATCGGCTTAATCCCATTGTTTGTCCCCTCTACGTTTTTCCACTTGTGGGCAATAAAGAAATATATATATATAAGACGTTGATATCATGTGCAAAATATACTATTTATTTATCATGTTAATGTCACTGCAATATTTAAAAAAATTTTAATACGTAAGATATATTTCATGATATTAATATAATTGAGCAATATAGAGCCATATGTAATTTATAAAACATGAATATATTCATGATATTAATATAACAGTATGATATTATATAAGCCATTTGTAATTTTTTTTTTTTCATATCAAAAGTATTATATGATAGAAAAGCCTTGCATAATATTTATAATATATCGTAATACTTCGATTAATGATCTGCTTTAACGTTAAGTATTTTTTAATCATAAAAATATATATTTAAACTGCAACGAATAAATGCTCTATGATTGCTTTAAAAGTCGAATACCCTCAATATTCGTTTATAATGTGCGCATGAGTATTTGTCGGTTCATCTGTTGTTCAGATATCATACAGACGCCGTACGTTTTGTACTATGCTCACAGTCTCTCTCCAACTCGTTTGTCTTAATTTTTTTAATTAATTAATTTACCTTTCCTGTACACCAAAACAGAAATTCAGTAGTGTGGTGAATGTGGTTGATTATGTAAAGAAATTAAAACAATGATTTTAGAAACAAAACGTAATCTTTTATTTGTTTCAATCAATAGACTACGGCCATGCTGGGGTACCGCTTTGAAGAATTTTTAGTTGAATGAATCGAGCCAATACTTTTCTTTTTAAAGTCTGGTACTTATTCTAGCGGTCTTTAAGCGGAACCGCTAAGGGTACGCAAACAAACCAACATCGGTTGTCAAGTGGGGGAGGGGCAAACACACACACACACACATATACATATCCACATACAAACATACATACAGATATACATGCATATATATATATGACGGGCTTCTTTCAGTTTCCGCCTACCAAATACACTCACAAGGCTTCGGTCGGCCCTCGAATATAGTAGAAGACACTTGCTCAAGGTGCCACGCAATGGGACTGAACTCGGAACCATTTGCTTAGGAAGCAAACTTCTTAACACTAAAAACTTGTAATAATAATAAGTAAACTGGAAAAATCGTTAGAGATTCAACTTCGACATTTTCTTTTTGGTGGGGGATAGTGGTGGCGAGAGGTCAGCCAACAGTATATTCGGTTTTAACGATTAAAGAAAGATATTTGAATGAAATTAAAAGTGCGCATCGTTTGTAGTCTACGAGTGTGTGTAATACAGAAATGGTTAGCCTTAGTTTGTGCATTTATCAACATATGTACCTGTTAGGAAATTGTTATTTGTGATAAATCCTTATCTATTCTTTAGACGCTTAAAGATAAACGAAGGTAACGAGGAAGACACATACCCTGTGAGTATAGTTTAAATAATGTCTGGTTTTATAGCTATAAAGAATGAGCTGGCTGGCTTAAAGTAAAAGTGCAAGAAGCTGTGAGTGCAGGTATTGAAGCAGTTAATTTGTTTCTAAAATAATTAAAAGAAATTATTTAAGATTATGGCTACACATAAGACATAAGATTCGTCTCACAAATGGAGGTGAAACTTGTCTATTTTCGAAGCTCATGCCAGCAAGAAGCCACATGGCAAAATAAAATTAAAAAATCATCGATGCCAAGGTCTAAAGTTGTTAAAAGTCGGATAACGTTGTAGTAATGTAGCTGGAGACCGTGAGTTAGGGCCCATGCTTGTGAATCGGGTCGAGATTGCAAGGGATCCTAAAGCCCTCCACGCATAAATTACGCTTCCCTTTATGTATGGAAGGCCAAGCAAGAAAGAAAGAAAGAAAGAAAGAAAGAAAGAAAGAAAGAAAGAAAGAAAGAAAGAAAGAAAGAAAAGAAAGAAAAAAGGAAGGAAGGAAGGAAGGAAGGAAGGAAGGAAGAAAGAAAGAAAGAAAGAAAAAAGGAAGGAAGGAAGGAAGGAAGGAAGGAAGAAAGAAAGAAAGAAAGAAAGAAAGAAAGAAAGAAAGAAAGAAAGAAAGAAAGAAAGAAAGAAAGGAAAAAAGAAAGAAAGAAAGGAAGAAAGGAAGGAAGGAAGGAAGGAAGAAAGAAAGAAAGGAAGAAAGAAAGAAAGGAAGAAAGAAAGAAAGAAAGAAAGAAAGAAAGAAGGGAGTTGAGTCACATCTCCACGGGTCTGAACATTGGTTTTTACATTATACCTGAAGTAATTTGTGTGTGTGTGTGTGTGTGTATGTGTGTGTGTGTGTGTGTGTGTGTGTGTGTGTGTGTGCGTGTTTACTGGCTAAGCCCGGCAAATAAAATTGGTTACCTTCGGATAAATGCGAAGAGACAGCTTTTTTTTTTTATTTACGGAATATCATAACAGTAGTGAAGAAGAGAAGATTAAGGGTGACTCATCAACTACTTCATACACCTTGGTTGGACAGAAGGTAGAGGGGCAGCTGCTGAAGGTCACTGTACTATCGAAATAAATTCCAGTAGACCTTTGAATAGAAGCAGGACTTGTATTAATTCGAGATCCTTCGGTAGGTTTACATGAAAAGAATGAAGAAGCACTGAGATCTAAAATACTTTCAAATACTCGAACTTCAGGGGCCAAACAACTGCGACAAAAGGCAGCCATTGTTGAAAAAAGATTTCTGCTGTCTTCACAGACCATTAGAATCACACAGCAAATAAAAGTAAAGCTAAAAATCAATGGCTTCTCCCGAGAAGATCGTAAACAATATAGACCACGACCAATGCGCTAAGCTTACGTCTGAGACGTATATTCTACCATTTCGTGAGCGAAGTGAGCAATAACCGATTACAAACAAACGATAATAATTCTTTCCAATTTTGAGACAAGGCCAGCAATTTTAAAAGGAGGAAATAAGTCGATTACATCGAACCAAGTAATATGATATTACTGATTCCGAAAGATGAAAAGTAAAGTTAACCTAAACTGGATTTGAATTCAGAACGTAAAGAGACGGAATAATTCCTGTAAAGTAAAGTAATATTTCTGACGCTCTCACGATTCTGTAACCTTGTCGCCTTCGAACAAAACAATGAGTGAAGAATACAAACAACTGAAAGAACATTTAAGAACAAAATTCAACCAAAACTTCACCATCCACATTAACAATTTCATAAGAGGACAATTGCCACACAAATCAATAGAAAATCGACTGACCAAATGTTAGCCGTGATGAACGAAGAAGGTAAAGAACTATGAGAAGAGATAAAAAGTCCCAACTTTTGGGCATTGAATGCTAGACTATATTGTGCTACAATTACCATTAGCTAACAAATGGGGGGGGGGGGGGGGAGAAGAGGTCTCATAGTAAGAAGAAACAACCAAAATGGATTACCTCTTTCGATACACATCAACAGTCTTGAGCACAAAACAAATAATAAATTCACTGCTCAGCAACTGCAACCTTATTATAGATTATCTAAAGTCTATGGAAACTGTCGGCATAAGATATTAATGGGCAAGCTAATTGTCCTTAAACACAAACTGCGACCGGCAAGGGAACAATTTCATGATAAAAAAAAAAGACACTTGCTAGAGCGAAAGTCCGTCAATCACAAATTTGCTAGAAGCCCACATGGATTTATCACAGTAACATAGGTCATATTATCAAGATTGTAAAATCTATCCAAAATGTTCAAGAGTCATTATGGAGAGGGACCTGGAATGTAAACAAACAACGCAACCGTGATGTAAAGTGGTTAAATTTGCTACAGAGTGAATATTGTGCAAACATCTCTTCCAAAACTAATAATATCAACAATGAAACTCTCATAACGGCGGTTGTAAAACTGGCGAACGTGAAATCACCTGGGAGAGACCTGATAGTCAGTTACTGGTGCAGAAACCATTCTATACGCTAGCCCTCGATAACCTGTTGAAAAGAACAATGAATGCTGAGACTGACGTATCGGACTGGTTGTCAATCGCACGTACAAGCCAGGAAACGCATGTAGCCAAAAACTACAGGTCATAGCATGCTTGAAAGTAATGTATAAATCATACACTGACTGTTTGAATGTATCCCTCATGGATTACAGCGAAACACAATATGGTAACAGAAGAGCAGGAGAAAAGAAAGGAGTTTAGGGCTGTGTTGAACTTCTCATCCTTGAAACTGTTCTAAAGGAAACTGAACAGCTCCACCGAAATCTGTTGGCTGTATGACTTGACCGTAAGATGGCGTGTGTCTCTGTTCCTCACTCTATGGTTATAGGTAATGTCATTAAGAATCAGAGAACAACATGGTCTACTGAACTATCGTTAAGAACTGTGACTGCTACTATAATCACTAACAGAATTAGGCTATCACTACTATTGTACGCAATTGAAATAGCATTAGATTAAAACTTCAATCTATGTATTAAACTTAATGTATACACACCGTCCATTTAAGCTGGTAACAATGACACACGGATGGCGATTTTGAGTTGCGTACACCGAGTGTTTCTATAGCTCGGAAAACTTCCGCAATATCAAAGCATTGTACAATACCCTCTTTCTTATATATCGAAACACGAATTTTGTTTAAGTAAATGACAATCGGGTACACGCCATTGACAAGCATCAAGAAACGCGAAACGCTTCTGTTGTTCCCGTGAGTTACTGCTGCGACGATGTTCGTCTCGCTTCAATACATACTGTGCTTCAAGACAAGTCTATGAGATTTTATCTCAGACAATTCCACAGAATTATGACATCTAACGGTGGGTGTACATTTAATATGATACACAGGTACCGATTTTAATGTAGTATCATTTCAACTGGGAGAATACGTCCAAAGATCAGCAAACAACAGCATTAATTATCGATTCACTTGAACTATCACAAACAATTTCTTTTACTTTGATATACACCAAAATTCAATTTCATCTCCCCAATAAAATTGTTACGGGATTTACTAAATTGTTCAAATTTTAAATCATTTGGCAAACGGGCTCCCATCACTTATACGCGTACGTAGTCTGCTCGTAGATCAAATTGCAGCTCGTTATGTGAGTTTAATTTTCTTCAGAAAAACCGTTCGTTATTCAGTTTGTTCGATTAGAGAGCCGTTCGTACCCACTGTATTTAATATATCTATTATGTCTTCAAGCATTGATTATCCTAAATAGGTTTATTGATTTATCATTCCTTATTTAACATTAAAAACATTTATAAATGTCAAATCTCAGCGAGAACGTTAACAACGATTTATAACGTCATTTTTATGTGAATTAACCTTTCACTTAGCGATCTCTTGCTTAACGGTTGGATATATGGAACCTGCCAGGGTATTCTTGTACTCATATTAATATCATATTTGCAGACTCGTTTAAATTTTGGAATTACGTAGGAGTTTCTTACGTTCAGAGTTCGAATCCAATTGAGGCCAACTATGTTTTTTGTTTTTTGTTTGTTTGGTGGGTGATTGCCAATGAAATAGGGCGCCATTCGGCTATGCTTTTTCTCTCCACAAATGTGCCAAATTTTGGAAATAAATGTTTTTATATTTTACAAGAGCCACATTAATTCTGTGATATACTCAAGATGCTAATATTAAGGCACAAGGACAAAGCGGCGAGCAGGCAGAATCGTTAGCACGTCGGGCAAAATGTTTAGTGGCATTTCGTCAGTCTTTACGTTCTAAGTTCAAATTCTGCTGTGGCCGACTTTACCTTTCGAGATCGATAAAATAATTACCAGTTGAACACAAGAGTCGACGTAATTGACTTGCCCACTCCCTCCAAAATTGCTGGCTTTGTGCCAAAATGTGAAACCAATATTAAGGTACAAGGGCAACACGGTGAGCTGGTACAATCGCTAGCACGCCGGGCAAAATGCTTAGCGGTATTTTGCCTGTCGCCACGTTCTGAGTTCAAATTCCACCGAGATCGACTTTGTTTTTCATCCTTTGGGAGTCGATAAATTAAGTAGCAGTGAAACACTGGTGTCGATGTGGTCGACTAGTCCTATCCCCCAAAATTTTAAGCCTTGTGCCTATAGTAGAAAGGATTATTATTATTATTGTACTGCCGAGGTAGATATTACCTTTCGAGGTCGATAAAATAAGTACCAGTTGAGTATTTGGGTTGATGTAATCAACTTGCCACCCCACGTGAAACTGCTGGCCTTGACGCCAACATTTGAAGCCAATATTATTATTTTCTACTCTAGGCACAAGGACCGAAATTTTGGGGGAGGGTGCCACTCGATTAGATCGACCCAGTACGCAATTGGTACTTAATTTATCGACCTCCGAAATGATGAAAGGCAAAGTCGACCTCGACGTAATTCGAACTCAGAACGTAAAGACAGACGAAATACTGCTAAACATTTCTGCCAGCTCGCCGCCTTTCTGTTAACAATAATATTGGTTTCTAAGGCGGCGAGCTGGAAGAAACGTTAGCACGCCGGGCGAAATGCTTAGCAGAATTTCGTCTGTCTTTACGTTCTGAGTTCAAATTCCGCCGAGGCCGACTTTGCCTTTCATCCTTTCGGGGTCGATAAATCAAGTACCAGTTATGTACTGGGTCCATCTAATAGACTGCTCCACCTCTTCCCACCAAAAAAAAGTTCAGGCCTTGTGCCTAAAGTAGAAAAGAATCGTTAGCACGCCGGAGAAAATGTTTAAGCCCATCATCTGAACTTTACGCTCGTAGTTCATATTCCGCCGAGGTCGACTTTGCCTTTCATCCTTTAGGCATCGATAAAATAAGTATGAGTTCAGCACTGGGGTCGATGTAATCAACTTCAACCATCCCTCGAAATTGCTGGCCTAGTGCCAAAATTTGAAATCAATAGTAAGGTACTAAATAAAATATTAAACTTCATGACTTGACTTTGCACTCCACGGAGAAAGTTGGAAATAACCAGGAAATTAAAGACAGTTAAACTACCTTCTCAAGGTCGGTTTTAACTAATATTTTAATTTTAGACCAAATCACAATTGATATTCTTAAGATATTAGATGATGGGAAATGTTTGAAGCGTATCAATTAAATCTTAATTTTCTTTAAATTTCAATTCTTTCGTGTTTCTCATTTTTCATCGTATTATGCTGAAATGACTTTTCTTAAATTGCTGTCGTAAGTAGTAGTAGTAGTAGTAGATGTTTTGTTTATTGTTATTCAACCCTGGGCCAGTCGTAAACGACCAGACCTATAACCAAATATATCCCCACCGTAACTATTCCACCTTTTCAGATCCAATCTATCTCGAATTTCATCATCATCCAGTTTGCACTTCTCTTTTATTTAAAGGTATTAGAGTACTGTTGAGGGAAATTTGGTTGCAATTGATGGTTGGTCAAGTGATCACTTTGAAGCGTCCTCATTAGCTCGTTAGTTGTTTGCTTAGTAGCGCTGGAAGGAATTTCAATTCCGAAATCTTTCAAAAATATTTATGAATAACTTTAAAAGTAATGTTTTAAATTATTGAATCGAAATTTGAGCTATTTTCTTTTGGCTGTTTCTAAAATTGTAACTAGAATTATTCCCCCCTTATTAGAATGAAAGGGCAAGTTGGCCTCGACAGGATTTGAATTCAGAACGTAAAAAGCCGTACATATACCACGAGACATTTTTTTCCCCCAGTGATAATTGTTTCTGATTTAGGAACAAAGCTGACCGTTTTGCTGGAAGGAGAGGTTAAATCGTTATCACCATTCTCAGAACTTGACTGGTACTATGCTTTATCGACCCCGAAGGGATGAAAGGCAAAGCTGGCTACGACAGCACTTGAATTCAGAAGGCCGGGAGGATCTTTCTGATTTGGCGGGCGTCACTTTTTATTTATGTTTTATTTAGTGTGTTTTCTACCGAAACACTTTCAAACTTCGTATACTTGTATATTTTGTGTTATAGAACAGATAATAATTTTTGTATTCGAAGTTATTTCATGTAAAAAATTGTCGTATTTCGGTAATTTCAACCAATCACTGACGTCTATTGAGGTGAAAACAATTACTGCTGTGAATCGTCAACAAAGCGTTGTGCGGTGTAATGGGATCTTTTCCCTTGAATAAAATTAGTGCCGTTGTTTGTCAATAACAACTATCAGCGGTAATGTTATTTATGACATCGTTCGTGCGTTTGTACCGGTTTTAGCTTTAGGGTTTTAGGGTTAGGGTTCGGGTTTTAGAGTTAGGGTTAGGGTTAGGGTTTTAGGGTTAGAGTTAGGGTTAAGGTTATGAGTATTTTTGCCATGCAAGATATTTTTCTGACGCCGTAACAGTTCAATCGTAATCCTTTTAATTGTTCCTAATTTAAGCACAAGATATGAAATTTGGGAGAAGGTTGGGTAGTAGATTCGACTGATTCTCGTAGTTATGATGATGAAAGGCAAAGCTGATTTCGGTGGGCTTTGAACTCACAACGTAAAGAAGTGAATGAAATATCGCATGACATTTTGTCCAACGTGTTAACGATTTTGTCTTGCACAAGGCCAAACATTTCGAGGAAGAGGCTCCCAGAAAGATAGAAAGCAAAACTGGTTTTGGCATGATTTAAACAGCTTTGAGTTGCCGCCTACAGGGAATTCTATTGAGATCATGTTTTGTGAAGAAAAGATTGCATGATTTAACCCTGTCCTGTATATCATGATAGTAACTTGAGACTTATGAAAGAAAAATATTATATTAGCCGCAACGTAACAAACAAGGGATAACTGAAACACTGAAAATAAGCATGGGTGAATAGGACAAACTTATGAAAATGCTTTGGATAGGCGAAGGGTTAATATTATGGAGAGAGACAAGGCGGTGAGTTGGCAGAATCGTTAGCACGCTGGTTAAAATGCTTAGCGGCATTTCGTCCGACTTTACATTCTAAGTTAAAATTTCGCCAGGGTCGACTTTGCCTTTCATCCTTTTAGGGATTGATAAAATAAGTACCAGTCAAGCACTGTGGTCGACATGATTGATCTACCCCCTCTTCCGAAATTGCCGACCTTGCGTCAAAGTTCGGAATCAGTATTATGTTGAGAGACATAGGGTAACTCACTCTATACCTTGCAGTGTTTATATACTTACATTCGCAGTTCAAATCCCACTGTTATAGACTTTTTCTTTGAACTACTTCGAGATCACCAAATATAATGTGATTTATCCTTTTTTCTCCACTTTACAGCAATGTCCTTTCGTTTCAGTGATGTTACAACAACGTACTCCTGTTGGCATCTGTTTTTTAAGACCCATTTGTAAGAAAGAGAAACAAGAAAAATCTACTTTATTTATTAACCTCAGGAGGAAAGAAGGCAAAGTTGACCTAGGTGTAATTTGAACGGGGAACACAAAGAGCCGAAACAATTGCAGCAAGGTATTTGTTTGCCGATTACCTGCCCTGGTTTTATTAAGCCAAGCATATCATTTTTATTTGAAAAAGAAAAGAAAAAATGCTAGAAATGCTTAGTAACAAACTGACGACAGTGAATGCACAGAATTGTCAAATCACCAACAAAATGCACGGTGGTATTTAGTTATGTCTCTTCTTGTTTTGAGTTCAAATTCTACCGATGTCAGCTTTGTTTCCTTTCTTCCGGGGGTCGATAAAATCAAAGGAAGAGTCAGTAGACTACAGCACTCACCTACAATTTAATATTTCAGGGAAAGAAAAATATTAGAAGTTCTGATATTCAAATATTCTCTGAAAACATTCATGGAAACATATTTCAGTGTTGTGAAATGGATTTTAACTGCAGATCGAAACCGAAGTTTCGTGATCAGTTCACCAAATTCTGATGGCGTTGGGTCACTTGCACACCGGCGCTCACATTCATAGATATTCGTGGTTTTGTTTTAGACTGGCGGTTATCCATCTATGCTAGTCTTCTCTTTTCACGCCACCGATGTTTATCTAAGGAAAAGGCTGCCAACTTGAGCCGATACAACCTGGTAGCAGTGTCGTGGCAGGTCTTGCTGCAAGAACGCAGTGAGACAGAAGAATGAACGACAAAGTTGACCGCGTTCGGATTTGAACACAGAGCTCAGAATTGAAATAAATACCACGCGAATGTTTATCCAGTGCTCTAACGATTTTGCCAGTTCACCTCAAAGTCAGGTCTAAAATGATGTGAACTCACATAGAAACAAAATGTAAAGAGAAAATTCACCTTCAAATGAGCCTCTCTAGCTACACGAATGTGATTAAAAGCTTGTCATAAATTACTGCTGTAAACAGGTGGAGAAATGTGCAAATGACCAGTGTTTCCATGGCTTCAGGGAGTACACCTATGGATGTTATGTAAGATGAAGTCATCAAATGCCACCTACCTTTATATCTATCTATCCCTCTCTTAAACACACATGCGTACATTTTAACAAACAGTTTGTTCAGTTCTTCTCTCTCATTTGATGTGTTGTTGTTGTAATGGCTATTTTATACTCCTATTTTTTGTTTTGACGTTTTTGTTCGTGTTTCTAAGCGGTCTCAAAGAAATTTTTATTTACTATTATTTTTTCTTATCATTTCAGAATCAAATACAATTGTCATGAGATAACTATTTGTTGTTGTCCTGGTAACCATTCATTTTATTGGAACATGAACGAAGATGATATTCAATGGTGAGATATTGTTCACTCCAACTACAAACATTATCACTAGAACTGAATGGTCACAGCTAGAGCGTTTTTTATCATCGGTCCACTAGAACAAAACTGGCCTGGGGTTAAACAACAACAACAACGAGTATCATCTGTATCACCATTACGGAACTGGAGTTACATTGGAAAGACAAAAACAACCCAAGATGCGAGTTGGTCGAAGCTGTATAACTGTTCGATATGGCTGCTATGAATAGCAATGTAAACAGGCATGTTGACAGAAAGGGAATTTTAGACATCTGCTTAAAACCTTATGAAATGAACATGCGCACAAATTAAAAAGTAACACACACACATATACACACACACACACACACACACGCACAAATACGTACACAAACACGTAATACATACACACCGATACGCATACATACGTCTGCACACACACACACACACACTCACATATTTACGACGGGTTTCAGCACAATTTCCGTTTACCGAATTCCAATCCTAAGATATTGATCGACCAGAGGCTAGGAGTAAGAAGACACTTGTCTATGGTGCCGCACAGAGGGTTCTGATCTGAAACTACGTAGTTGCAAACAGAACCTCGGGATTACACAATTGCCTGCACCTGTATATCTATCTATATGTAACAGTATTTTCTTAAAGCTTAGATATTTTGAGGCAAATTTCTTCGGCTGACGGCTTCAAAGAAGACAGGCACAAACGAACCAAATTTCTACAGATTATATTTCAAAAAAAGAAAAAAAAAAGTGTGTCAAAGAGATTATGTCAAATAAGGGGAAAGAATAACGATCGAGGGGCTGTATTTATCGATATTATATATAATCTTTAAAATTACTGTTTAAAATATTTTTACAAGCAACACATTTTGTGGAGAGAAGTGAGGTGAAAATGGTAGGTTTATCAGCAGAGATCTCGTTTTCTATGGCTGGATTCAAAGAAAGGTGACGATAAAATGCACCACTAAATATATGAAACTCATCAACTGTAACCGTCCATTCAACCGTTGAATTATATTGTTATATTTAACTTTCCGAAAAATCTAAGAACATGTCTGCGGAAACACTAGAGGATCGTTTGCGTGAGTTGAAGGAAATTTTAGTTACCAAAGAGATTATTATTCATAACCAAAAGAAAAAACTCAACGAAAAAGATCACATAATAGAAGAACTTCGCAGCCAATTGGATAAATACCAATCTGTTCTACCTCTGTCTACTGCGATTCCAACATGTGTGGTTGCAGGACCGCGTAAAGTTCGAGCTCAAGGAATTTCTGCTGAACCACAAGTGTTAGGTTCTTTACATGAGTTCAGTAATCTACGTTTAAGGAAACATTCAAAGACCTATCAGTAAGTACAGATTTTCTAATTTTTCACATTGTATATTGATATTTATATAATCCTTGTATCCATTTCAATTTCATTACACTAAGTCTTATGTTGAAGAACTAAATCTAAACGAAGTATTTAGTTGCTCATTGGCGAAAGCTGAACTCCCCTGAGTCATATCCGTTGTTAGCTGATGTTTATATGATGAATCAAATTAAGTTATAATATGAGTAGGTTTTAAAATAGGAGTGTTGTCACATAACAGGGTTACAGAGTAAAATGAGTTCAACCATTTGTTTAAAGCAGTGGTTCTTAACCGGGATCCATATGACCCGTAGGAGTCCATATGAGATTTTGTTGTTAGAGTTTATCTGCAATAAATTGGTTATACTTCTACAAAACACAAAATATTTTAACAATTTTTCTACACAATTCCTAATAATATTTAATTATAAAAATATAATAGGACTTTTAAACATTGAATGGCTGTGAGGGTTCATTCAAATAAAATAGGAATCAAAGGATAAAAAAGGAATCAATAGGCAAAAAATGGTTGAGAATCATTGGTTTAAAGCTTATCTGTTTCAGTCGGTGACTCTGTGAATTTCTAAAATATATTCAGTAATTTATCGAAGTAGCGATGCCACGTGAAAAGTTCAGATCTTGTATTTAGGTAATTTGCAATATTTTTCCAATATAAGATTCTGCGCATAAATTGCATCATTTTGTTCCATTTATATACGGTCTGCTTTGCTCTCGTACATGATGGGCGAAATATGGTTAAAGTAGCGTTGTTTGAATTTGCTGTCATTCCTATATAGTACTGACACCTCGTCGTTCAGTTAGGCTTTCACAGAGTGATATTGTGAATGTCATCCTCTTTAGTTTTGTTTTGTGTTTTGCGATGTAGTCAGATGCAACTAATTCTTTTTGTAAGCGCATAGTGAACCTACGAGAGAGTGTTGTACTTGTAAGACCGATATAAAAGGATGGCCTCATAAAGTTTACAATTTTTACTTTTACAAATGAGTTTATGTATATTGCATTATCCATTTGTAGTTTGTTCTCGAGTTTACATATTGTTGTTAAAGAGGTTGTTGACTTTAGTGATTCCTAGTATATCATTGGTGTTAGTTTATGATTTAGTGTGAAGTATTTTGTGTTCCATTCTTTGAGATTCTTAATGATATGTTCGTCTGTTTTATATTTAATATTATTGTATTCATACAGCATATTTTGTGTCTGGTCTATTTTTAAAACGTGTAATATATATTGTTATTGTTGTATTGTATGTGTCTATATTCTTCTGTGGATTGGTCTGTGAGTTTGATCAGATGTCCATTGTAAACTGTTTGTTTTATTCTGTGGACTTCTGTTTTTAATATTCTTTTGTGGAGAAGTATATGAATTCTCTTCTGAGAAAAGATTTCACTACTGGCATTTTGTAGCTTTCTGTCTCCACACAGGTGTGTGTGTGTGTGTGTGTGTGTGTGTGTGTGTGTGTGTGTGTGTGTGTGTGTGTGTGTGTGTGTGCGTGCGTGTGCGTGTGTGTGTGTGTGTGTGTGTGTTTGTGTGTGTGTGTGTGTGTGTGTGTGTGTGTGTCTGTGTCTGTGACTTTTGTGTACAATGATGTGATGTATCAAGTCTTTTCTTCTTTTCTACTTGGATGCTTACTTCAAGAAATGGAGTTATATTTGTATTATTTATATTATTTCTGATGCTAAACTTTAGTACCATGCTGTTTTCCAGTTTTATCTTACATTTATCAATGTTTCTAGTATATTCATCACGATGAATTTGTTTCTACTTTGTTGTCTATGCAGCTAGGTAAAATGTCGCAAACGCGAGGCCTAAGGAAGAACCCATAGCTACTCCATTTTTTGTTGATGATAATGATTAATTTAGGGACTTTATTGTCCAAACAAAACGTAAGGGATACATATTAGTGTGTGTGTACGTGTTTGTACATGTGGTACATGAATGTGTGAGCGTGTTGTGGGTGTTGTGGCTATTCACTCATATCCAAGGGACACTGCCATTGTCTATCAAAAGAACAATCAACAGCGCTTGCGCAGCGCTTTAGGTTTACACGATAAGGTTTACATAATATCTCATAAACCTTATCCACCCCATTAGCACGATCTAGAGACAAACCGACGCAAGATATCTGGTGTTAAAAATGGTAGAAGGTTCGAGAATCTGAGAGTGTCATTATCTTCAGATGGTGCTGTAGGTCTCCAAAATAATCAGGAACATTTCCTACACAATGTACTCTATGTCAGAGTAACCTTCTAAAGACGTGCTTTAACGTGAACCAAGAGGCGCCTCACTCCCGGTGAGCCGGACACCAACCATGAGTTTCTAATACCTTGCGGTATTGCTAAATAGTTGATTGTTCGTTGTTGCTATCCTACTTCTTAACACAATTTGCTTTGTCCTGCAAGCCTTCTAGCAACCCTCCGTGTGTGTGTGTGTGTGTGTGTGTGTGTGTGTGTGTGTGTGTGTGTGTGTGTAGAATGTGTACAAAAATAGAATAAAAATTTCTTTTGTCAAACGTGGCTTTTCCTACCCACACCCCCTGTGTACTTTAACAGTACTTGAGATACTTGGTAATGAATTTACTCCATAAATGGATAACTCAATGTTGTACAATCGAATGAAAACCGCAATCGTCAGACTTCACCTTCATCCAATAAAATTTTTATTTTTTTGCGATGTTATTAATGATAAATGTAAATCAAACTCAGGCTGAGAAAAGTAAAAAAAAAAAAAAACTATCAAGGTATCGGTCACTCCCCGACAGGTGTATGGTCGAGCCTGTGGCAGTTGAGAACTCCGGCGTTCGTGGCCCTTGGCCCATATTCCTGCTCACCGCTATCAGGACGGAGATTGCTGTCCACAAACGCGAGCGCCATGAGTCAGAGTGGCTGTTGCAAGGCATCTCTCTCGCTATCTTCCGTGGCAACACGTTTTCCATTTTGTCTGCTGGTGCCACCTGAAATATTTCTATATTGTGAGAAGCAAAATTCTCCGTTAAGGCTATAAGCTCTGTTAATGACATATTTCATTGCCATGAAAACGATAACAATAAAGAAGTCTGAACTGAAATTTTTGCATGAGTGTAGAAACTAGACAAGTACACGAGCATACTGAAGGTTGGCAATGCGACACTTAAGAAATTGTGCTTAATTACAATTTTAGAAACTAACACTTGAATTTTCTATATTTAACTGTTGTAAATAACATTTTCTTTATTGTCTTCACAAAGCTATTGTAAAAACATATACATCACAATTTTGTTATCATCATGATATTTTTGACGTTTTAATAATCGAAAACTGTATAATTAGTATTGCAGTAAGAATTATACAATATATTTAATAAATATGAAGTCACTGAAAAGGATAACTAGTAGGTACATTATTCGTACTTATTAACACTCAAAAGGATTGGTTGTTTCAGCTTTCATCTACCCAGGTACGAAGAAGATATCTTCATATAGAAAAAAAAAAAAACGTAAACAAGCTTTTACTAGCGTTAAGTCATGTACGTGGTATTAGGTTGACAGTGGGGGATTTATTCACAAAGGCACCAACACGGCAGGGTATTTTTTCATATTAGCGGAAGCTATATATATAAATATATGTGTATATATCTATGTATGTCACTGTGTATGCATATGTATGTATGTATGTATGTATGTATGTATGTATGTATGTATGTATGTATGTATGTAGGTAGGTAGGTAGGGAGGTAGGTAAGTAGGTAGGGCAGGGTAGGTAGGTAGGTAGATAGGGCAGGGTAGGTAGGTATATTTGTGTGTGTGTGTGTGTGTGTGTGTGTGCGTGTGTGTGTGTGTGTGTGCGTGTGTTTGTGCGTGTGTGTGCGTGCGTGCGTGCGTGCGTGCGTGCGTGCGTGCATGTGTTTGTGCATGTGTGTATGAAAGAGGGAGATGTCAACGAATAGAACAGCATTGCCCTATATGGACAAAATAATAAACTGAAGCTCCCTATTATTATCATGAGAGAAAAATTCATGTTGAGCTAGCTTTATGAAGACAATAAAGACGACGTATTTATGACAATTAAATAGAGAAAATTCAAGTATTAGTTTCTAAAATTGTAATTAAACACAGTCTCTTAAGTGTTCACATTGCTGCAATGCTGAGATTCCTGCAACTCTAAAGTCTCTCAGGCCGATATCGAGGTCAGAACAAGATGGGAGGGGAGAGCAGTGAAGACTGTCGAATCAGCAGAATCACGGCTACGATCTATAAAGATGCATAGCGCTCATGGCCGTTGCACTTCGAAGGCTGGCCTGGGTGTTACTACAATACTTCACTAAAATGTTGTTGTTGTTGTTGGCACTCCGTCGCTTACGACGTCGAGGGTTCCAGCTGATCCGATCAACGGAACAGCTTGCTAGTGAAATTAACGTGTAAGTGGCTGAGCATTCCACAGACACGTGTACCCTTAACGTAGTTCTCGGGGATATTCAGCATGACACAGTGTGACAAGGCTGACCCTTTGAATTACAGGCACAACAGAAACAGGAAGTAAGAGTGAGAGAAAGTTGTTGTGGAAGAGTACAGCAGGGTTCGCCACCATCCCCTGCCGGAGCCTCGTGAAGCTTTCAGGTGTTTTCGCTCAATAAACACTCACAACACCCGGTCTGGGAATCGAAACCGCGATTCCGCTGCCCTAACCACTGGGCCATTGCGCCTCCACTTTATGGATAAAGAGTATTCGCTATCAAGCATCTTTGCATTGAGACTTTTCGGCATTTTTCATAACTTAAACGTACTCCACGCCTTTCGTTTCATTGGAGATTTGTTCTTACTGTCTCGGCAGTAAATGATTCCTTTGTTTCTGCAGCTTGTTAAGTAGCCACTATATAATAATGGTTTCAAATTTTGGCACAAGGCCAGCAATTTTGGGGAAGGCATAAGTTGATTACATCGACCGCAGTGTTCAAATGGTACGTATTTTATCGACCCCGAAATTATGAAAGGCAAGGTTGACCTCGGCGGAATTTGAACTTAGGACGTAAGGACGGGCGAAATGTCACCAAGCCCACCGTGCTAACAATTGTGCGAACTTACCGCCGAGGTCGACTTTGCCTTTCATCCTTCCGGGGTCGGTAAATTAAGTACCAGCTGCGTACTGGGGTCGATCTAATCAACTGGCTCCTTCTCTAAAAATTTCGGGCCTTGTGCCTAGAGTAGAAAAAATTGTGCGAACTTTTCACCCCTACATAATAATAGCCGTTATAAATGTTGTTGAGGTGAGTAGTCGATTTCTTTTGCTATGTTTTACATGGTATATATATATATATATATATATATATATATATATATATATATATAGAGAGAGAGAGAGAGAGAGAGAGAGAGAGAGAGAGAGAGAGTTAACATAAGATGTGCAGAATGAATGCACATACTTGAAATCGTGATAGGCGACAACTAAAGGACGTTACACACACTCGTGCCAACTAACACACATACACACACGCACATGCCAACGCACGCACGCACTCACACACACACATATACACTCATATATGTGTACACACACCTAATAAATTTGTTACTTTTAAAAATTAGTATTCGTTTCGTAATTTTGCATAAACATCAAGTAATTTGATAGAAGTTAAATTATATTTAGTCTCTGTATCCCATATTGCCTGACATTACCCATCGTGGCAAAAGTGTACTTCCAAAGTTAATTGTCATATGACGGGTAATACGCTAGTACTAATAATAATATCTAATATAGGCAGGGGGCCAATGATTTAGGGAGAAGTTTTAGCCG
Source organism: Octopus bimaculoides (assembly GCF_046866305.1). Taxonomy (NCBI): domain Eukaryota; kingdom Metazoa; phylum Mollusca; class Cephalopoda; order Octopoda; family Octopodidae; genus Octopus; species Octopus bimaculoides. The sequence continues at coordinate 46,803,545 of NC_142934.1, forward strand.
GTTACATCAATTCTAGAACATGACTGCTACTTTATTTATCGGCCTCACGAAGGATGAAAGGTAAAGTTAACCTCGGTGGGATTTCAACCCAGAACGTAAAAATGATAAATAAATGCTCTTAATTTTCTTCAACTAACTACCTTCGAAAACTAATTAATTAATTAATTAATTAATTAATTAATTAATTATGATTTTAAATTTTGGCACAAGGTCAGTATTTTGGGAGAAGGGGTAAGTTGATTACATCGACCCCAGTACTCAACTAGAACTTATATTATCGACCCCGAAAGGATGAAAGCAAACTAGACCTCGGCGGAATTTGAACTCAGACGGACGAAATGTCGCTAAGCATTTCGGCCAGTATGCTAACGATTTTGCCAGCTCACCGCCTTAGTAGTAGTAGTAGTAGTAGTAGTAGTAGTAGTAGTAGTAGTAGTAGTAGTAGCAGCAGCAGCAGCAGCAGTAGTAGTAGCAGCAGCAGCAGCAGCAGCAGCAGTAGTAGTAGTAGTAGTAGTAGTAGTAGTAGTAGTAGTAGTAGTAGTAGTAGCAGCAGCAGCAGCAGTAGTAGTAGTAGTAGTAGCAGCAGCAGTAGGTCGTACCGGCCACTTCTGATGAATGGAAGTATTTATTTCACAAGGTATTTCAGTAGAAGTACTGTTAAAATGTAAGCACCATGAGCTTGAACTTGCATGTGCAGTTGCAACAACAAATTTACGTCATCATCAAGCAAATATCCATCTGCAAATAATGACATTTCTATGGGAAAACAAATATCGCTGTCAGATTTCATGTGAAATCCTAAAAACGAATATTATCGGCTGAATGTAAGAGAGTAAGAAAATAATACAGTTGATCTTTGATACATACTACTACTTAGAGTATACAATTCCATGCAGGAATGCAACTGGAATACAGACTGAAACAAAATATGGAAGACGTAAAATGGAGGCTGTTGGAAATTTTACCGTCTGTAGCTTTTGTTGCAACCAAAACTGACATAAGGACTTGAAATTTCCTAGATATTGTTGCAGCGAAAACAGGGATTTGGAGTTTGATAGATATTTACATTACTGTAATAGAGTGACGTAAACAGAGGAAAGACTTCCCCCGGTAATGAATGACCATGGGATTGCACCTAGAAAGTTCCCTTCCGAGACACAAATCCAGGCAAGGTTGTTTATGGAAGACCAGCAGTTGCCTTTGCATACCAGCCTCCCCCTCTTCACGCCACCGATGTTATCCAAGGGAAAGGCAAAAACCGATACAGCTTGGCACCTGTAACGTCGCAACTCATTTCTGCAGCTGAGTGAACTGGAGCAATGTGAAATAAAGTGTCTTGCTCAAGAAGACAGCACACAGCTCAGTTCGGAAATCGAACTCACTACCTCATGGTTGTGAGCCCGACGCTCTAACCACTGAGCCACGTGCTTTCACAATGACGCCAGTCAATAGCGAAATCGAAACTAGAACAACCCTTCAGAGAAAACCTGAGCACGAAGATGTAAGTGTATGTCAATAAATTTGATCTGGATTGTATGACATGATCTGTGCCTCTGACAATGCTTGGAGTATAGAGAATGGTTGAAATAAGTGTGACCAGTGGACTGATCTAGGCATACTTTGGTCACGTTGTTCAAGTTGCCGACTGTATTAGTAATTGTGACCAAACCAAGAAGACTATACAGTCTGAAGAAATAAGAAGACAATTCGTAATTGATAAACGGCAACATGAGGTAATTCAAGACAGGGTTCACTCGCTGAAAATCAATCCATCTTGTACTTTCGTGGCTTCATGGGCAGCATTAAGTTACTACTGACATTAGGCTGGATCAAGATATAACTAGCAAAACAGATTTTATTCTCTTCTGTAATGAAAATAGGACTTTTAATAACTTATGCAGTGTACTCAGTGTCCTGACAGGCGTGACAACTTATATGCACTCAAAGTAACATGTTTCTTCTTCAGAAAATTATCCAATAGTTTTTTCTCTTATTGAAGAATTATCTGAAAACTGCCAACGATGATTAAGATTTAATCATGAAAGTAAAATCTCTGAAAAACAAGGAAGTAAGCAGAATTTTCTCATAGATCAGCTAGTGCCAATGCTACATCGTCACAGGATCTTAGTTACAAACACGTTTCAATCTTGAATAATAATAATAATAATAATAATAATAATAATAATAATAATAATAATAATAATAATAATAATAATAACAACAACAATAATAAAGAATCATTGTAATTTAGACTGAAACGATTTCATCAATCATACCTGCCTTTTCTTCAAACTTAGCTAATATGATTTATGAAACACGGGCTCAACATTTTTTGTAAAATAAACGTATGAAACAGGAATTTTCTGAATTTTATATATATATATATATATATATATTCATGGAGGCGGTGAAGAACTAATCAGATATTTCCCTGAAGAAGGTACGGAATGATGCAGATGATGCAGATACACTTCATCGGTGGGCGAGAACGAAGGAAATTCCTCACTACTTCTAAAGTTGCCCCGAAAAATTCTTTCCAACACTTGTCATTTCAGTTACATTTGGGGAGAATTTTCTGTCATTGGTTTACTCATTCATATCTATCACAATCGATTGTCATGTGACATTGTAGACTATATTATCTTTCGAAATAAAAATAAATCTGCTGAAACAAATGAAATAAACGCTGAATGCCGTCATTTTACAATGGCAACTCTAACTAACCAGTTAATTGTTTCAACACAACTTATTGTAGAATGCTCCTCATTGTGTTATTTAGTCTATGTGTTATATGAAATTGGCATTAATAAAGGTTTTGGGAATTAGCGATTTGTTTTCTATCTTCGGCGGCCATTCATTACCATATACAATTTTGTTGATATTCACATTCTTGTAATAATTACATTAGCATTATGACGGCGAGCTCACCACACACGCACGAATAAAGGGTTACCAACAACTTGCAAAATAGTTCATCTGAAGAGAAATAAAAGACATCCAGAATCTTCAGAGATAATAAATTGTAGCGTTGGCACTATGAACATTTTTCACTTTACGTGTCTCTATACGCGTGTCCGTTTTTCGTATATCAATAAATATGAATAAATAGATGTATGTGTATTTATACTACTTGAATGCTCTGTAGGTGGCATTATGTCCTGCGCCGAACATAACTAAGTACAAGTGCTCCGGTGAAATAATTCATGAGGTGTAGGCGTGAGAAGAAGTTTGCTTCCTCACCACATGTTTCCGGATTCAGTCCCACTGCGAGGCACCTTGGCCAAGTGTCTTCTACTATCGCCTTGGATCAACCAAAGTCTCGTGAGTGGATTTGGTAGACTGAAACTGAAAGAAGCCTGACATATGTATGTATATATATATATATATATATATATATATATATATATATATATATATATATATATATATATATATATATATATATATATATATATTGGATTGGCAACTAAGTTCCCGCCGTTTTTTGAAATTTAAATTTTTTAAAAGGTTTAATAAAAAATACCAACTAATTAATTAATAATTAATTAATAATGTATTCACCCTTGTTGTTTACAACTTCTTCCCAGCGGTCAACAAGATTTTCATTACCTCGTTGGTAGAAATCACCAGATTTCGACTCGAAAAATTGATCCAACCAAGCTTTCAATTCTGCATCAGTATTGAACGAAACACCGCGCATAGCCTTTGAAAGAGATCGAAAGAGGTGGAAATCTGTTGGGGTCAAATCAGGAGAGTACGGAGGGTGTGGCAGCACTTCCCAGGCATGCGTTTGAATGGCTTCCTTGGTCATATTAGCGATATGAGGGTGGGCGTTGTCGTGCAGCAGAAGAACTGCATGCTACCGATTAAGTCTTTTCTCTTGAATAGCCGTGTGGATTCACTCCATCTGTTGAACATAGAGTTTCGCGTTGACCATTTGGTTCCGTTCAAGGAATTCGTAATGGATAATCTTTTCCCAGTCCCACCATACGCACAACATCGTTTTTCGCGGATGAAGATCTTGTTTCACGCACGGTGTCGCTTGTTTACCGGGGCTAAACCATTCCTTACGCTGCTTCATATTGATGCATCATATTCATTTTTCGTCGCCAGTAACGAGTTGAGCAACGAGTGACGAGCTAGCAAACCAGCAGATATTGTGGCTCGTTGATTTTTGTTGTTGTCACTTAAAGCATGCGGAACCTATGCTCCATACTTCTGAACCTTTCCCATCGAGTGAAGATGCTTCCCTATATCAGTGTGGGAGCATTCCATTTTCTCTCGCTAGTTACCTTGTCGCTTGACGAGAATTTTCGTGCAAAAGTTGGTTTAATCGCTCTTCATCGAACTCAACTGGACGGCCAGAACGAGGTGTATGTTTGAGGTCAAAATTTCCATTTTTGAACTTGGCATACCAATCACGAACGGTTCTTTCAGCCATGGCACCCTCTCCATACAGAGCACAAATGTCGCGAGCAGCTTTTGTGGCCTTAGAACCTTGATTAAAAGCAAAAGGAAGGTGTCGAAAATGCTCGTTTTTCTTAACTTGACATTCCATTTTAATGATCTGAAAATAAACAAAAATTAATTAAAACTAACTAGAAAAGAAAATAGATTCCAAAATGATTCAAAAATAGAATTCTCGAAAGAAATAGATTCCAAAACGGCGGGAACTTAGTTGCCTATATATATATATAAATATATATATATATATATATATATATATATATATATATATGTATATATATATATATATATATATATATATATATATATATATATATATATATATATATATATATATATATATATATATATATATATATATATGCATATATATATATATATATATATATATATATATATATATATATAGTTTTAGGGAAAAGAACCAAGGTTCATGGACTCATGGATGAAAATCCACTGTCACATATAGAAAAAAAAAATTAAAAGCACAATAAATGAGTATAATATAATACAAAGTAAATAGCATAAGGTAAAGATAATAAAATGACTACACGTGTAGAAAGGAAATTTAAATCGATTAAAATCGATTAAAGTTATCGAAAATCAATTCTATTCAAAAATACAGCTAATCTTCAGGTCAAAATGCAACAATAATAGTAATAAATAAATGTATTTCTCAACCAACAATAAGTACCAAATGAATTTATATAAAATACTTATTGTATAAAGATAGAAAAATATTATTAAAAATATCAAAATAATAAACGTTGTGAGTTCAAATTCCGCCGAGGTTGCCTTTGTCGTACATCCTTTCGGAGTCGATAAATTAAGTACAGTGGAGTATTAGGGTCAATGTAATCGATTTAGCCCCTCACCCAAACATTCCATAATCAACCCTACCTCCATTATAATATATGCTAACAGGTATATTATATACAAAAACCAGCTTAAATAAATTTATATCGTTTTAAATACAATTTGAACGAAGTTTAAGGTTAGAATAACAATAAAGATAATATTAGCACATATTTAAACGATACAATAGTTAAAGCTATACTATTTAAGACCAAAAACGTTTATTTAATTATCATTAAAAATCAATTGAATAATAAAAAAATACAAGAATACTTTTTATTTCAAACGATGATATAAACAAAGTAAAATGTTGTTGCAGTTCAAACTGAAATTTAAGCGTAAGAATCAGAACTAAAGGTTAATTAGAAATTATATATATATATATATATATATATATATATATATATATATATATTTGTGTGTGTGTGTTTGTGTGTGTGTGTGTGTGTATGTATGTATGTATGTATGTATCTATCTATCTATCTATCTATCTATCTATCTATCTATCTATCTTTGTATGTATGTATTTGTGTGTCTGCGTTTGTCCCTCCACACTCGCTTGACAACCGATGTTGGTGTGTTTACGTCCCAGTAACTTAGCGGTTCGGCAATAGAGACTGATAGAATAAGTACTAGCTTACAAAGAATAAGTCCTGGGGTCAATTTGTTCGACTAAAGGCGGTGCTCCAGCACGGCTGCAGTCAAATGACTGAAACAAGTAAAAGAATATATATATATATATATATATATATATATATATATATATATATATATATATATATATATATATATATATACGACTGGCTTCTTTCAGTTTGCGTCTACCAAATCCACTGACAAGGTTTTGCTCGGCCTGAAGTTATAGCAGAAGTCACTTGCCCAAAGTGCCACGCAGTGGGACTGAACCCCGGGACCATGTCGTTGAGAAGCAAGCTTCTTACCACACAGTCACGTTTATACGTTCTTGTGTCTGCATTTGTCCCCCACCACCGCTTGACAATCGGTGCTGGTTCATTTGCATCTCTGTAACTTAGCAGTTCGGCAAAAAGTTAGCGATAGAATACGTATCAGGCTTTAAAAAAAAAAAAATAATAAGTCCTAGGATCGATCCATTCGACTAAAGGGTCTTCAAGGTGGTGCCCCAGCATAGCCGCATTAAACAGCTAAAAGGTAAAAGATAAAGATGAAAGATACACATTACAAAAAGTATTGAGTAATCTTTCAGTAAGATTGTTTTTATTATAGCACGACATAAGGCGACGACCAGGGAGATACGTTAACACGCCAGGTCAACAGCATAGCGACATTTCGTCCGGCAATACGTTGTGAGTTCAAATTCCGCCGAGGTTGCCTTTGTCGTACATCCTTTCGGAGTCGATAAATTAAGTACAGTGGAGTATTAGGGTCAATGTAATCGACTTAGCCCCTCACCCAAAATTTCAGGTCTGCTGTTTATAGTAGAAAAACACGACATAAGCGCACATACACACACACATATGTAGGTAAAATAAGCACCCGAGATACTTTTTCGCAAGCAGAACCTGCAGGGGCTTCTTAAAGGTTCTCTGATCTCTTTTGCTTTGTTAGGGACCCTTCTTTATTGTCAGCAGATATCTCAGGGTCGCAACATTGAGCATCTTAGACTCTGTTTCGCTTGAAGGGGGCAGCGAACACATACACACACACTTGTTTTTGTTGGCACTCCGTCGCTTACGACATCGAGGGTTCCAGTCGATCCGATCAACGGAACAGCCTGCTCGTGAAATTAACGTGCAAGTGGCTGAGCACTCCACAGACACGTGTACCCTTAACGTAGTTCTCGGGGATATTCAGCGTGACGCAGAGTCACATGACTGACCCTTTGAATTACAGGCACAACAAAAACAGGAAGTAAGAGTGAGAGAAAGTTATGGTGAAGGAGTACAGCAGGATTCACCACTATCCCCTGCCGGAGCCTCGTGGAGCTTTTAGGTGTTTTCGCTCAATAAACACTCACAACGCCCGGTCTGGGAATCGAAACCGTGATCGTATGACCGCGAGTCCGCTGCTCTAACCACTGGGCCATTGCGCCTCCCCCCCCCCCCACACACACAAAATTGCTCCTGCGGAAAGACTCACGCTGTTTCGTATCCCACCTGCTACGCTTTCTCTCCGGTGGTTTTCTCCAGTTGTTTGGGTTGCAAACTGATATTCTGCAGGAAACTACGACAGCAACTTCAATGTGGGTTTTTTACTTCGACCATCGCGCTGGCCTAGTGTGTTTCGGAGATTGTTTAGATATTTTAAAGGTTATATAGGTAGTACTGACAGCTCTCGTTAAACTTGATAAATAAAAATTGTAAGAAACGAATCCGCGTGGAAATCTTAAATGGTCGTTCTACTAGTCAGAAATAACAGCCAAATCTCCCTCACATCATATCGAATTGTCTTAAAAAAGGAATAATTAAGATGATGTAGCCAGACATCCAATATTTCTTTAAATAATCACAAGCTAAACTCATTGGTCATAAACCAGATCGATTAGTACTGTTCTGTAATTAAGCAACAGCAGCAATGACAACGATTACGAGGACGAAGGTGACGACGAAAACTCGATAATTATGTCTGTTTAATTTTACATCCATTAGTGCTAAAATCACTCAACGTGAGTACCGAATGCAGCGGGTTTGTTTGGAGATAACTTTTTGTAATAAATACAGAGTTATTTCCCTTGTGTCAACTAAAAGGTCGTAGTCACCATACATATATACTGCATAGCTAAGACCACCATTGCTACATTCTGCGGGTCGGGAATCAAGAGAACCACTATGTGAACGTTGATCATGCTGGAAATAGTAGCCAAATAGCAGTCAAAGGTTTACTCGATTACCTTTGACCTAAGGCTAAATAACAATATCTTAAATAGAATTAACCAACTAGGAAATCTCTGTCAGTCATAGGTAACCTGCAGCCCGCGGCACTTTCTGAATGGCACTTCTAATGAAAAATTACCTTGAATTTTTTTAGTATGGAGACCCGCCTGATCATGAGCCATACGTCTCTTGCGTGTCTTTCTCGAAAAAGGATGCCCATGCCTGTTCTACCATGTTATTCGCCTGCTAAAAATAGCAGTCATATCTCGCTCAAATCACTCATTATTGTCTTAAATAAAGAAGGCTATACTGGGATTAAATGATGCAGAGTTCACTTTGTAGCTAGTGAAAAGCCAGGACAGTAACAGCTAGGATATCTTTAATGATTGATCTCATCGATCAGGGATGACTTGGGGAGACTACGGAATTTGGTGCAGTTCCTGGCCTTGCCAGTTACGGTCAAGCCGTCCAACCCATGCCAGCGAGAAAAACGGGCGTTAAACGATGATGACGATGATGATGATGATGGTGGTGGTGGTGGTGGTGGTGGTGGTGGTGTGTGTTAGAATCTTTTATCATTTTGCTTCTTTTAGTCATTTTACTGTGGCCATGCTAGGGCACCGCTGTGAAGGGTTTAGTCGAACAAATCGATCCGAGTACTTTTTTTTAAAGTCTGATTCCTATTCTATCGGTTTTGATGCCGATCCACTAAGTTACGGAAATGTAAACACACCAACACTGGTTGTCAAGCGGTGGTGGGGGACAAACTCTAACACACACACACACACATATATGCATACATACATACATACATACATACATACATACATATTTTATATATATATATATATATATATATATATATATATACGACGGGCTTCTTTTAGTTTCCGTCTACCAAATCCACTCACAAGGCCCGAGGCTAAAAGTAGGAAACACTTGCCCAAGATGCCATGCAGTAGGACTTATCCCAGGACCAAGTGGTTGGCAAGCACACTTTTTAACCACAAAGCCATTCACTAAAAAGAGACGTGAATCTCAAAATACAATTTGTTTTTTCTACTTTGAATAAGTCGAAGGTTGTTGTTGTTGTTGCTGCTGCTGTTGTTGTTGTTGTTGTTTAGTCCTAAGTTCGTCCTAGAATAAATAAGATATTCCAATTATAGCTATCCCGTCTTCTGTTTTTTATAACTGAAACAACATTACACTGTTGTGTCGTTTACTATTTAAAGATGGTAGAAGGAAAATGGAGGGTGAATTTGACTGCTATTTTTGTTGTTGCATGTTGAGCTGTTGTATACTGGCTCCCTATATGACTCGTATAGGTGCCATGGCTCGCATAGGCTCCGTAGAGAGAGAAGCAAGATGTTTAGAAAGAATACACGTTTGGTCAGTTGGCAATTCATCGAAACATTCATATATCAGGCATGGGTAACATTTTCGAAAAGCAGGTCGCATGAGGCATGGCTCATCAGGCGGGCCACACTACTATAAACAATTTAAGTTAGCTGTGCCATTCAGAAAGTCATGCGGGCTGCAGTTTACCCTGGCTAATATATACGCATTACGTTTACATATATTCATTAACTAACATTCACCACCACCACTACTACCTTACCATACAACACTACTACCACTACAACCACCATTACCAGTTCACCAATGAACTACTACTTTTACATCAACACTACGACCACCACCATCAAAGGACATTACCACAGAACACCTCATCATTGCTGCAACCACTACAATAGAATGCCACCACTACTGCCGTAACAACAACAACTCTACCACCACCACCGGCGCCACCACAGCACAAAAGACGCTGTAACCTTTAAAGACTGTACTGTGACTACTATGTGACCAAGACACTGAGAGAAGTGGTGATGTGGTAGAAACAGTAAATGCACGTGGTTTAGTGGTTAGGGTATTCGGCTCATGAGTGCAAGCTCGTGAGTTCAATTCCCGGCAGTGCGTTGTGTCCTTGAGCAAGACACTTTAATTCACGTTGCTCCAGTCACACAGCTGGCAAAAATGAGTTGTACCTGTAATTCAAAGGGCCAGCCTTGTCACATTCTGTGTCATGCTGAATCTCCCAGAGAACTACGTTAGGTGAACGCGTGTCTGTGGAGTGCTCAGCCACTTGAATGTTAATTCCACGAGTAGGCTGTTCCGTTGATCGGGTCAACTTGAACACTTGTCATCGTAACAGACAGAGTCCCAATTATTAATAACCCTCGGTAATACTTTAAGGTAAACGTTCGAATCTAATTAAAGTTTTATATTTTGTATAACAGGGTGGACGAACAGTCACGCACAAAATAATTTCAATACGTTTCAGAACTGTCAAAGATATTCTTCAAGTTTTCTAAAATTGAATAAATTAAATAAAATCATGATGAATGCACCCGTACATGATGAATAAAATTAATAATAATAATGGTTCCAAATTTTTGGCACAAGGTCAGCAAGTTTCGGGGATGAGTGTAAGTCGATTATATCGGACCCCATTATGCAACTGGTACTTATTTTATCGACCCGAAAGGATGAAAGGCGAAATCGATCTCAGCAGAATTTAAACGTAAAGACGGACGAAATGCCGCTAAGCATTTTTCCCGGTGTGCGAACGATTCTATCAGCTCGCTGCCTTAAATAATTGTGATAACATAATTATAAATAAAATGTTTAGGGGTATGACTTTTGACCCACCCTGTATTTACTTCGATGGATTATTTTTTTCTACCCTCTCTTCTGTATTCATTTTTTAATGTCAAGCATAGAACGAAAGTTGACATCAAGCTAACGTTGAAGTTATTCTACATCGTTTCTCTTTCCCCATCATCTTTATCGCGATGGTATACCTCATAGATATTCATATTCCCCAGGTTGCACCTTTCACAATCTGTCTACTGTTTAGAGTCAAAAATGGTGCAAACGCCTCCCAGTTCTTAATATTGGATTTAAAATAAATCATAACGCTTTCCTACCGTATATACTGTGTTTTGATCAATCACTCAATATGTCATCTTTCTCCTTTTGTCTAATATAATCGGCGTCTAATCTAATTGGTGACGTTTTGTTTGACTGCTGATCAGAGATAGAGAACTTTCGCTGCATGGTTGGAGATGGGACTTGTACAACAGGTATTAATTTCATCCTTACCTTGCAATCCTCACCAATTTGAATGAACTTTCTCTACGGAAAACATATCTTTGTAGTCGAAGGTGCCTCCGTTATTTTCTCTTGAACTCTTATAGTTTATACATAACTTTGATAAATCTAACTTTGGTTCAAATTTCAAGATCTAAACCAACGAGGTACAGATATCGAAACACGCATCTACTGATGCCGGGCAAAAACATACTTACTATATAAAATACTAACTATGACTAGATAACACTTTATCCAATGTTTTACACGAAAGATAACTACAAATGATGTCTAAGAAAATTCCTTTTTGCAAATACAATACAGAGTACTGAATTTTTACTGTTTAAACTTCCACCCTATGTTTTTCATTGAACAATAAATAACTTCTACCCCAACAGAAGGCAATAAACAACTCTAAATAGAAGCTGGTAAATGATATGTCACGCAAATGATACAAAGTGTAATAAAAATAAACACTGTATTAGTTTCAAATTGTGACACAAGGCTCGCAGAAGATAAGTCGATTACATCAACCTCAGCGCTTAACTGTTATTTATTTTATCAGCCCCGATAGAACAAAAGGTTAAAGTCGATCTCGGCGGAAGTTGAACTCAGAACATAAAGCCTGACGAGATGCCGCTAAACATTTTGCCCGGCATGCTAACGGTTCTGCCAGCTCGTTGCCTTAAAGAAATACACCATTAATGGCAGGAAAATGTTACACTCGTTCTGAATCAGAAACAAAATTACGAAGTCCTTCGTTACCAAACCTGACTATAAACAGCTTTTGGCCGCTTTTCGGGGCTGGAATTTGGCTACGGGATACAGCTAATTTCTTGATGGTGAATTAGTAGAATCGATTAAGCATCGGATAGGATGTCTTATACTACGAGTTTCGACTCTCTGAGTTCAAATCCGGCTGTGGTCAACATTACATTTCATCATTTCAGGATCAATGAAATAAAGGACCAGCCCGTCCCGGGGTAGGTCGATTCTTCTTTGTTTGTTTCTAGATTCTGCATGTATTTCAATGGAAGAGCTTTGCCGCGTCGTGTCAGCCAAAGAATCACATTAAGGATTCACGTATCTGTAGAACACTCAGCCACTTACACGTTAGTTTCATGAGTAGAAATTCACTTGATCGAACAAGGGAATGCTCATCGTCAAAACCGATGGGGGATCCACTACAAACAGATGTTGGTTTTATTCTTTTTTTATCAGCAAGGCATCTGTTTAAAACAACTTCTACAGCAACAAATTTCCCTTATTATTTATTGGCCAATCTGGAGTTACAGTCGAAGTCATGCCCAAAGTAATGCATTGGAACCCGGAACTACGTAGCTGCAAAGCGAACTTAACCACGTAGTCATGTCTGCGCTTGTTTACTTTTGATGATTAATAAAGAGGAAAAATATTATTTAGGTCGGTGAATCATTAACAGATGGGTCAAATAACTGCTCAGGCCGGGCCTTTCTCTGAACGATATGTTAATATAGTTATGATGATAGATTGCTAACATCTACGTTGAGAGCTTGTTTGAAGTATGCAACAGCTTAATCGCTCACTGCTTGGCTGAGTTTTCCTTTGATTTTAAAATATAAACAATAATTAACAAATTAGTTTCAAATTTTGGCACAAAGCCAGTAATTTCGAGGAAGGGAGGGGGTAGGTGATTACATCAACCCCAGTGCTTAACTGGTACTTATTTTTATCGACCCTGAAAGGATAAAAAGCAAAGTCGACCTCGGCGGATTTTAAACTCAGGGCATAAAGACGGACGAAATGTTGCCAAGCATTTTTGCCTGGCGTGCTAACGATTCTGCCTGTTCACAACCTTTAATAAACAATATCAATAATGAAGACTCAAATCTACAAGACCACAATTTGATCAATTTTGGATATTTGCTGATATATAAACAGTATAAGAGAGTGAGAGAGAAAGAGAGACTAAGACAGAGACAGACAGACAGACAGACAGACAGACAGACAGACAGACAGACAGGCAGACAGACAGTCAGTCAATTGAATCGACCCTAGTATCAAACTGGTACTATTTCATTGACCGCGAAAGGATAAAATTTGAAGTTGAGGCGTGGCTGTGTGGTAAGAAGCTTGCTTCCCAACCACATGGTTCCGGGTTCAGTGCCATTGCGTGGCACCTTGGGCAAGTGTCTTCTACTATAGCCTTGGGCCGACCAATGCCTTGTGAGTGGATTTCGCCTATTGTTTTAGGTGCTTGTGTAGTAGTGGCGAGAAGATTTGGGTATTTTCTCGGCCTTCTCACCTTTGACGCAGCGGACACTTCCAGGGCGCGAAAGCTGGAAGGAGAGAAGTCTACACCAATACTTGCTTGGTAACCTACACTCGAATAAACAGGAGCAACGTGAAATTAAGCGCCTTGTCTATCCATGGACACAACGCGTTGCCCAGTTCAGGGATCGAACTCACAACTTTACGATCATAAATTGGACTCCCTAACCGCCAAGACACACGCCTTCACACCTATCACTAATACACACACACACACACACACACACACAGGTACTCTGTCGGTTACGATGACCTGAGTTCACGTTGATCCGATCAACAGAAAAGCCTGCTCGTGGAATCAACGTGCAAGTGGCTGAGTACTCCACAGTCACGCGTACCCTTAATGTAGTTCCCGAGGAGATTCAGCGTGACACAGAATGTGACAGGACTGGCTCATTGAAACACACGTACTACGTACTCATTTTTGCCAGCCGAGTTTGGACTCAAGCAACGAGAAATGAACTGTGTTGCTCAAGGACACAACACGCCTCCGAGTATCGAACTCACGACCTTACAATTAAGAGCAGAATACCCTAACCAATTAGCCACGTGCATTCACATCACACACACATACACGTTAAGGGAGATTTAGCTGTTCTTTTTAGCATATGGAACGACCGCATAATGGTTCGTTTGTTGGCTTTTCCTCTTAATTAGTTTTCTGTTGAGCCACTAGGAACCATTTATAGAAAGTTGATAATAACAGTTCTTTTTCTCAAACTTGATATAAAATCAAGCGAAAATTGTAATTCTAATCTGGTGGCATTTCTTTTATTAAAGTTAAGATTTCAATGTTATCTCAGAAAGTGAACGATTTATGTTCGAAGGGGGAGAGTAGTGTAGGGTTTCTGTGAAGGAAAGATTCCAGTTCCTATATAATCAGCAGTTAACTCTTATGCTGAGACTAAACAAATATTTATCATCATCTCCGTCGTCGTCTTCATCACCATCATCACCATCATCACACCACCATCGTCATCATCACGATCATCACCGTCATCATCATCATCATCATCAATCACCTTGTTTATGTATGTGTGTGTGTGTATTTCTTTCTTTCTTGACCGCTAATAGCATCACGTTTAATTTATAAAAAAAAAAAAAAGGAAAAAAAATACTGGAAAGAAAGAAGGAAAGAAGAGAGTTGTGGAAAAAAACAGCAACATTAATCAGTGAAGATAGAATATAGCTTTCAACACGTGATGGGTGTTGGGCAGTGTTGTTGTTCCAACTCAATCTCGGTCTAATCCTTCCTGAATGTATAAATTGTACTCAAGATTTTCATCATGAATACCACTTGATAAAGTTAGTCACGTGAGTGAAGAAGAAGAAGAAGAAGAAGAAGAAGTGGTGGTGGTGGTAGTAGTAGTAGTAGTAGTAGTAGCAGCAGCAGCTGCTGGTGCTGGTGCTGCTGTAGATTACTATTACCTTCTCCCCCCCCCCCCATCGCAACCCCAAAATGTCGCTGGAGGCGAGCCAATGAGGAAACGTCTATGTGGTCGCTCAGCTTACTAGAAATGATAGTCAGAACATTCTCAAATTTTAGTTTCTTTCTCTTTGGCTTTTCTTTTTAATTAATTAATTTTTTGTTTGTCAAGGGACATTTTGGTCAATGTAGTACCTGATTTATAGCAAGTTATGATAGTCACGGCTAGAACGCCTTTTGATTTATAGTTCTACTCATCCTGAAACTCCTCGAGTAACACAACTATTATCGTTAGAGATGGGATCAAATAACAAGTTTAAATTCTTCAATCCTTTCTTACAGTAGGAATCTGTTTTATTGCCGAAACTGTAAACCAAAATACTTATTTTTACTCTGCTACAACAGCATCCTCTAAAAGTTACCTTGTGTTATACGTTCACCTTATTTCACTTTATCATTGTCTACAAATTCCATTTCTAATACTTCCACTCCCCGCTGTAGTTTCTATTTAATATTGGTTTCAAATTTTGGCACAAGACCAGTAATTTCGAGGAGGGGTTAAGTCGATTACACCGACCCTAGTATTCAACTGGTACTTATTCCATCGACCCCACGAGGACGAACGGCAAGGTCGACCTCGGCGGAATTTGAACTCAGATCGTAATGACGAATAACATGCCGCTCAGTAATTTACTCGGCGTGCCTTTTATTTAACATTTTTTTATTATTTATGTTTTACTTGCTTCAGTTATTAGATTGCAGCCACGATGGGGCACCGTCTAGAAGAATTTTTAGTCGAATGAATCGATCTCAGTACTTAATTTTGCAAAACCTGATACTTCCATCAGTTTATTTTGCCGAACTGCTATGTTACGGGGACGTAAACACACCAACACCAGTTGTCAAGCGGTGGTGGGGTTACAGACACAAATACAAAGACACACACACATGTATATACGACGGGCTTCTTTCAGTTTCCATCAACCAAATCCACTCACAAGGTTTTGGTCGGCTCGAGGCTATAGTAGAAGACACTTGCCAAAAGTGCCACGCAATAGGACTGAACTCAGAACTATGTGGTTGGGAAGCAAGCTTCTTATCACACAGCCACACCGCCCATATATTTTATTTTGATACCATTTATTCAAGGAGAGATGGGCAACTCCCCTGTTCTATATTTTCAGGGTGAAAGGAAGGAAGTTGTCTTAAATCTGAAGGACTGGACCATCCGAATAGATGTCAGAGAACGGACCTCACTAATTGCAACCAAGGACCAGGTGGTGGTGTAAGAGGGGGTGATAGATTAAGTCTGCCACCCAAGAACTCAGAACGTGAGGAGCTGGAACAAATACCATACGATGTCTTATTTGACCATCTAACAATTCGGCCAATCTACCATCTGGTCCTTCGGTACTTTTAGCGTAGTTCGCCACTGAAGGTATTCAAGCCAGACCTCCATTCACTTGTCTTGGAGAACCTTAAAAAAGGGGTCACAGGCGCTATTCTAACCTCCTTTCCCGACTAAACATTTAAAATAATGATAATAATAATAATAATAATAATAATAATAATAACAACAACAACCTTCCAACAATTATAGGTGCAGCTGTGGCTGTGTGGCGAGAAGCAGTGGTTCCGAGTTCAGTTCCATTGCGTGTCATTTTCGGCAAGTGTCTTCTATTATAGCCTCGGGCCGGCCAAAGACTTGTAAGTGGGTTTCGAAGACGGAAACTGAAAGAAGCCCGTCATGTATATGTATGTATGTATTTATGTCTATCTATCTATCTATCTATCTATCTATCTATCTATCTATCTATCTATCTGTGTGTATGTCTGTCTGTCTTTGTTCCCCACCACCGCTTGATAACCAGTGTTGGTGTGTATACGTCCCCGAAACTTGGCGGTTCGGTAAGGAAAACCGATGGAATAAGTACAAGGTATAAAACATATGTACTGGGGGCGATTCGCCAACTAAGCCTCTTCAAGGCCACAGTCTAATGACTGAAACAAGTAAAAGACGAAAGATTAATTCGATAGGTTTGATCCATCGACATCAAATATTTTATTCCTGTGTAAGTTTCGGACAGTGTTAGAATTCAGGAATTTTATTTCAAGGCTAAGAGCAGTAATGCTGTTATCCATTAGATCAGTATTTCTCAAAGTGGTTTCTGTGGAAAAAAATCGATGTTCCTAAGATATAACATTTATTTTATAACAAAACTAGTATTTAACATATTGCTTTCAAACTTGCACAAAGCCAGCAATTTAGGATGACGGGGTAAGTTGAATCGACCGCAGTACTCAACTGGTACTTATTTTATCGAACCCGAAAGGATGAAAGGAAAAGTCGACCTCGGTGGAATTTGAACTTAGAACGTAAAGGCGGACGAAATACCACTGAGCGTGATTACGATTCTGCTTAGCTTGCAGCTTTATTGGTAATTAATATATTGAAAATAATAAGTTCTTCATATATATATATATATTTATATAATTTGAGTGCTAAGAAGCACCAGCTTTGCTAAAAAGAGGGGCAAAAAATCTCCGAAGCTACAGGAATTATCACTAAATTTTTGCAGGCATGGTGGAAAAAAGAAAAAAGAAAACTAAGTGAATAACAATTGTACCTTACCTCTGCAAGATTGCAAAAGGAATGGCAGTTAACCTGGTATCATGATTTCGAATTTAGCGCCAAAAAGTACTTGATTCGGATCTTTTTTAAAACGGGGGCCACATTTTTCATTAATGTTTTACGTAGTGTTTTTGGTACCGAAAGACTTTCAAACTTCGTATACTTATTTATTTTGTGTTATAGAACAGAAAAATATTTTTGTATTCGAATTTATTTCATGTAAAAAATTGTCTTATTTCGATAATTTCAACCAATCACTGACAAGTATTCAGTTGTTTACGTTTACTCCTTTGGCTGATTAAGCCATAGCTTCGTTTTAGTTGCTTTTTTCATTTTAAATTTGCTTTTTTCATTTGCTTTTTTTTTTTCTTCGTTTTATTTGCTTTTTTCTTTTTTAATTTGCTGTTTTACCCTAACCCTAACCCTAACCCTATCACCGATAGAATTGTTTCAGAATCGTTTGTTTATGTAGTCGGCACTTAATGTATATCGGCTGAATGGACGTCAGTGATTGGTTGAAATTACAGAAATACGACAACTTTAACATGGAATAACTTAGGGATTTCTTTTTTCTTAAAGAAGAATAAGAGAAAAAGATGTTTTATATGACACATTCTACCAGTGTTCCAAGTTTCAAAGTGTTTCGTTAATGAAAAATGTGGCCCCCGTTTTAAAAAAGATCCCTTGATTCTCTTCAGCCAAATTTACCTGTAGCAATACAGGTAATTGGCTTCACAATAGCTGTGCTCGTTTGACGGCCACAGCCGCATTGAAAAGACGAACTAAGTGAATTATTCATAAGAAATATTTGTGGCCGCAAGCATAAAAACCGTATAGACAAATTAATGAATATAAATAAATGAAGATATATATACTTTTCTACTCTAGGCACAAGGCCCGAAATTTTGGGGGCGGGGGCCCAGTCGATTAGATCTACCCCAGTACGCAACTGGTGCTTAATTTATCGACCCCGAAAGGGTGAAAGGCAAAGTCAACCTCGGCGGAATTTGAACTCAGAGACAGACGAAATACCCCTAAACATTTCGCCCGGCGTGCTAACATTTCTGCCAGCTCACCGCCTAAGTAAAAATGTATATAATTTGGGTACTAAGAAGCACCAGCTTCGCTAAAAATAGGAGTCAAAAAACTCCGAAGCCTGTTAAAATTTAGTGATAATTCCTGTGGTTCCGGAGTTTTTTTACTCCTATTTTTAGCAAAACTGGTGCTTATTAGGATCCAAATTATATATATATTTATTAATTTACCTATACGGTTTTTATACTTGTGGCTACTAATATCATTATTTCTTATGAATAATAATTTTCTTTTTATATATATATATATATATATATATATGAAGTATGAGGGTTTAGTTTACAGGTGATCTAACCGATTAGGCACGCTAGGTAAGTGTTGTAACGGATTACTGGGGCTCCAAAGTTATAGCAGAGACGGTAGTTATGGAGTCATTGAAGATTTCCGATGAAGCTGATATATAATTATTAAACAGGACGTCAAACATTAAGGCGAGGTAAGCATCTCAAGTCATATACTATATTATTACAGATTTTGAATCTCTTCCTGTAATAATATCGTATATGACTTAAGATGTTTGCCTTGCATTAATGTTTGACGTCCTGTTTAACAATTATATATATATATATATATGTATATATATATATATATATATATATATATATATATATGTGTGTGTGTGTGTGTGTGTGTGTGTGTGTGTGTGTGTGTGTGTGTGTATAGGTACAGTGTATATTTAAATACATAAGAGGAATCAACTCATGGGATTCCTTACGCTAGAAAGAACAGCTAGGTTCTAGAACCACAAAATTAGGGATAAAATCCCGAAAGGAACGTTCGGATTCCTCTTATGTATTTAAATATACACTGTACCGTATAAGTAATTCATAGTCTTTGGACTAAACTTTTATACGCTAGGCTACTGGAAATGAAAATTTTTATTAATTTCCATTTCCCTTTTATATGATTAAGTATTAATCATATCCTTGTCGACAGTAAGTAAAAATGCCGGCGTTTTATTCGAAAATTTTCCAGAAAAAAAATTATCAATAATCAATATCAAGGTAATAAGAAATATTAGAAATTTCTACTACCAGTGGCATAGCGTGTAAAAAGAATTTAGTCAATAGACTCTATATTATTCATATAAATACAGTGTACAATTTTTTTCTGGAAAATTTTCGAATGAAACGCCGGCATTTTTATTTACTGACGACAAGGAGCTGCGCTTGCGCGGTAGATTTGAAAAATTAGAATGTATAAGCACGGGGCATATGCTGGATTACCTCGCGCTTATATGTTTAATCTAAGTGTACCTGCTGATGAAGACTTCGCCTAGCAAATTATTTTATTTGCTAAAAAAAAGTCTGAAACTATGGTCCAGGAGATAGATGGTAAATGTTTTTATTTTTCATTTTCTTCGAAGTTTATCCCTAATAGTGGTTTGGATTTTAGCTGTTCCTTCTAGCGTGCAAGGAATCCTATGACAGATACCTCTTATGTTTTTAAATGTAAACTGTATTTATATGAATAATATATAGTCTATTGACTAATTTTTTTTATACGCTAGGCCACTGGTAGTAGAAATTTCTTATTACCCTGATATTATTAATATATATATATATATATATATATATATATATATATATATATATATATATAATAGTGGGTAGAGGATGCAGCGTGTGTGTGGGGTGGTGTATGTGTTAAATAAAATGAGACAACAAAGCCAAGGCTGTGTAGAATTTTCAGGACATTTATAAAGAGAAAGTTAGTCGTACAGCTGTTTCTAGGATACTAAGGATATCCCTTCATCAGAGATGATATAAGCTGGTTAAATAGAGGGGAATATTAGAGTTCAATATAAGGAGTTATTTTTGGAAAAGGAAGGAAATAAGGAGTACGTAGGGAAATAAGAGAATGAATGTAGAAATAAAAACATATATATATATAAAGATTTTATGGTTGCAGTTCCATTGTCCAAGGTAAGTGGTGTGTAGTAGTGGTAGAAATGCAACTTGTTTGTGGTATGTAAATTCCATTAGGAGTTCATATTTTGTCATTACAAAAGGAAAGTGTGGAGACGTAGATTCCATATGCTGTTCATTCAATGGGGGTTTGTGGTGTGAATGAAAATTTGAGAATGTAGTGGATAGAGAGGGGAGAAGAGATGTGTATGTTAAAATGAGGGGGGAGGTCAAAGCAAAAGGTGAGAAAAGAAGAAAGAAAGAAAGAAAGAGGAAGCGAACATGAAAAGAAGAAGAGGAAATGAGAAAAAAAGAGTAAAAAAAGTGAAAAAAGGAATGTTAGCTGGTGGTCAATATTTTATGAGGGGGAATGGGAGTGGATTAGGGGAGGGGTAGGAGAGATAAGAATGTAAATAATGAATATGTGTGAGGTGGGGTGATATGTTAGAATTGCACTAAGGGATGGGTACAGAAAAAGGTGTAGGAGGGGGGGGGGTCTAAAGTTAGTAGTAAACTTCAAAACGGAAGGGAAGATACTAAGAATGGTCAAGTTTCTATAAATAGACTTATGTGTTTATTCTACTGGCTAATGTGATAGTGTGGGTTGAGGAATCAGAGAGAAAGAAAGAAGTGTATATCGATATATGCATGTGCGCACGCATGTACATACATGTCTGTGTGCATGCACTATTATATAGGCTTGCGTACTTGTGTATTGAAACCCGTACGCATGCATGCATGCGCATATATATATATATATATATATGCACACACATACATATACATACATACACACACACACACATCCGCATACGTACGCATATGCATGTCCATATATGTAGTATAAAACAATTAAAACAAGATTGGAGAGTCAAAAAATTAGTGGAAAGTCAAACAGGGTTGTTGGCGATTACCTAAGGGGTGTTTGGTATATGTTCTGTGTGGTTATTTAGGTTGCATTTAGATTTGTGGTAAAATTTGAAGGTATGAAAAAAGCGGCGTTTGCATGTAACTAGGGCCTCATTATATTTATTTAGTAGTTGTGTTTTAATATGTGGAATGCCTCTTTTAGGCACAACTTACAGGCTGAGCGTTGACCTTGGTATGGAAGCCCGGAATCTATTATGGACCATGACAAGATGTAGAGAATATTTCTGTTTTTGAGATGATGTATGTGACTGGTGAATGTTGTGGATTTACTGTTTCTTGTATCTAAAAGAATTGAGATGCACAGCGTATCGTTGTTTAAAATTCATAATTGATCGTATATATATATATATATGTGTGTGTGTGTGTGTGTGTGTGTGTGTGTGTGTGTGTGTGTGTGTGTGTGTGTGTGTGGTTGTAGATTTGTATAACGTGACGGTTATATAATTTATAAATTTATAGGACGGTGCATTTATAAATTACATTAGACCTTCTGTAATGGGTTTAGAGAGAGAGAGAGAGAGAGAGAGAGAGAGAGAGAGAGAGAGAGAGAGTTTCTCTCGGTAAAGCAATTTATGTCTCTTTTAATAAATGATCCTGTTTGTTGATGTACACTTTACTTGCAAAGAAAACATTTGGATTTAAAATTAAGGCAAAGACATACTACACCTCTTTCCAGCAATCACGGAAATCCCCAACACCTCTATGGGTGCTGCCCTTCCTCCTTTGACTATCCTACAAAAAAAAAGGATGCGTTTTGTACAATTATTTACATTACTGTTATTATATAAGATTAGTTAACGTTAGAGTCACGAACAAATAGTTTGGTGGGTAGATGCAACACAATGCTATGATATTCATTGAGTGCTGACAGGAATAAATACAACAAATCTATTTACAAATGTTTCTTCGTCCATATTATATTCATGATACTCTTGTTCAGATTATATATTATATAAAGTCCCTCCCAGAGAAACGGTAGTTAAGATAGTTTTAACATATTTCATACACATGGAGCAGTAAAGAAGTAACTAGAAATAATTGGGTTAACATGCAGTTTAGTCGTAAAAAAGCGAAAAATAAATTGTCCAAAAAATGATCCTGCATAATAATCCCACACAAATAATGAGCTGTAGAGAAAGAAGAGGCCGAGAGCAGCAGTGTTGTTCAAATAGATTCACACGGACTATACACGCTAATTGCCTTTTTGGGAAGGGCCATTTAACTATACCAACTGTGTGACGCTATTTTTGTTCCTGGGTGGCGACTGTTATTTCTTATTTGCTTACCTTCCAGAAAGTATGGAAAATAGCTAACTTTAGAAAGCTAACTTTCTAACTTTGCTATTGTTACATTTATTCAAACCCCAAAGAATCCTTCTCAACACATGGCTATGATGCTCCCCTACTACTCCTGCTCATGATCAGAGATGTACATATTGTCAGCCACTAAGGGACCTGCTCAAGTGGCTAAGGTCAAGCAACTGACAAGCAAATCTGTGGTATTGAGTAGAATAATTCCTATAATGATATTTCTGTTTCAGCAATTCAGCGCTGAATCTGTCTGAAAATAATTTAGTTTCAAAACATCAAAAGTAAAGTGTGAAGGAAATAGTAGACATTTCCTTTGATTTTTAGATAGCAACAAATAAGAAATAATACTTACTGATTGAAGACCCAAACAATAAATAAATGAAAACTTTGTTACACAGCGTAATTCATCCAACGTACAGGTGGGTAAGAGACTAACGAAATGATCTTCGCATATGGCTTCTATTGCAATTTACTTTTATTTTTTCAAGGACAATTTACTTTCACTTTTTTTACGACTTTAAACTGCATGTTAACCAATGATTGTGACAATATATAGACAGCCAAATAGTTAAATCTGTAGCAGCATATTTAACACAGTCAACCTTAAAAAGCAGGTAAAATGTTCATGATTATGTGCTGAGAAATAATATTTACCATTGACAAATATTGTTTTAACTTGCGGGATTTGTAAAAATTCCACTTTTTTGAATGTTCAAATTCCTCTTTATAGGTGTCCATAACAATGTCTCAATCGACGAAAACTGAAAGAAGCTCGCCATTTATATAGATAGATAGATAGAGAGAGAGAGAGAGAGAGAGAGAGAGAGAGAGAGAGAGAGAGAGAGAGAGAGAATGGGGTATCTTTTGTTTTCCACCATCCCCACTTGTCAACAGGTGTTAGTTTGTTTACGTCCCCCTAACTTATAGATTTGGCATAAGAGACCGATAGAATAAGTTCCAAGCTTAAAACACACACAAAAAAATGTACTGAGGTTGATTTGTTCGACTAAAACCCTTCAAGGCAATGCCCCAGCATGGCCGAAGTCCAATAACTGAAGCAAGTAACATGTAAAAGATACCGAAAATGTCAATTATTTCGTTTCATAGCTAAGATCGTTGAAAGCGTAACACTTGAATACATAGAGCAGGCAGGTACGGGAGACAACTCCAGACATGTTTCTATTTTATTGCCGACATTTGCTGCTCAACATCTTTTCCACTGCACTGTACACCTAGCGGTTGGTCTACATCTAATGATTCATTCTACTTTCAACCATATATCTATTTTATTGGCTTACAGCCACCCAATCCCCCGGTCTTTACAAACCTTAGTGTTTATTTCTTTCACAATTCATGCCAGCTGGCATCTGTTGTGTTGCTATATTTTACGAGCTTCGCATTCAATTGCTCTCCTCTTCTCTGTATTATCTTTCATCGGATAGATATATATGTGTATGTCAATTCGTAAATTTCACGTTAGCAAACTCATAAAACAAGCTAGTTTCCAGACAACGTTTAAAAATGCTTCTACGTGGAAACCTGTGCATGGTGTAGTGCTGCTGCTACTGCTGCTGCTGCTGTTGTTGTTGTTGTTGTTGTTGTTTAACCTCAGGTCGGATTTTCATTGAGCTGTGAATCAATGTATTCCTGCCGTAACTGTTCCCTCTGTTTCTCATAAGCAGTGGACCCACATCCACATTATTGAAAGCAGTGATTTGAGCGAGACTTGGCTATTATTTCAATCGGGTCGAATGGCCACGTAGAAGTGCCCTAATTACTCACCTTCTACGTGGTCGCTTGATTTGCAAGAAATATAAACCAACTCTCCCTCAAATCACACTCTTCGTTCTTGGAGCGGATTATATAAGATAACGTAAAGGCGGCGAGCTGGCAGAAACGTTAGCATACCGGGCGAAATGCTTTGCGGTATTTCGTCTGCCGCTACGTTCTGAGTTCAAATTCCGCCGAGGTCGACTTTGACTTTTATCCTTTCGGGGTCGATTAAATAAGTACCAGTTACGCACAGGGGTCGATGTAATCGACTTAATCCGTTTGTCTGTCCTTGTTTGTCCCCTCTGTGTGTAGCCTCTTGTGGGCAGTAAAGAAATAAGAAACGTTAGCACACCGGGCGAAATGCTTAGCGGTATTTCGTCTGTCTTTACGTTCTGAGTTCAAATTCCGCCGAGGTCGACTTTGCCTTTCATCCTTTCGGTGTCGATTAAAT
Source organism: Octopus bimaculoides (assembly GCF_046866305.1). Classification (NCBI taxonomy): domain Eukaryota; kingdom Metazoa; phylum Mollusca; class Cephalopoda; order Octopoda; family Octopodidae; genus Octopus; species Octopus bimaculoides. Next base: position 46,828,703 of record NC_142934.1, read on the forward strand.
AAGTACCAGTTACGCACAGGGGTCGATCTAATCGACTGGATCCCCCTCCAAAGACTTCGGACCTTGTGCCAAGAGTAGAGAAGTATATTAGATAATGTAGTTCTAGGTACGTTATACCAGGAAAATATAAATAGGATGGTCGCAGTTGGAATGCTTTTGACTCTTCGTGTTCTCGAACAAGATCAACTTAAGACTAAACTACAGCAAAATATATTATATGGATTTCATTTGGTATATCTGAACATGCTTAAGGATTTTTTTGACAGTTATCAATATTGGCAGATAGATGATTATAATTAGTGGTGGATGGTCATCAATTGGTAAACATCATCGGTGTGTGAGTAATTATCCCCAGGGTTAGGCGGATGTAAAGGGTCCTAGATAAGAATGGAATTGTAGTACAAGATTTTGCCTTTCATCTCTCTGGAATTGATAAACTAAAGTTCCAATCACACACACGAACACACACACACACATACACACACACACACACACACGCACGCACGCACGCACGCACGCACGCACTCATAGACACATCTTAGACCGCAGCCAGAAAAGAGCCATCCAACTGATTACCATAAGGTCACCCACAAACACACTCCAGTCTTTGGCCTGCAGGTGTGCTGTCTCCTCTCTGTACTCTTTTTCCACCGCTTACATTATGGCTTCTGCCCCTTGGAGCTAGCTGGGCTCATGACGCCTTCATCCAGACACTCGTGTCTCTCTCTCACTCACCACCCTTGTTGTATTCCTTTCTCCCGGCTTCACTTTCACCATCACGCGGTCCTTCCTGTCGTCATTCTGGAATTGCCTTCCTGCAAATGCCCTTCACGCGAGTGTTGATTGAAAAGGAACATTAATGGCATTAATCTTACGGGTCTCAGAAAGCCTGCAAAAGCCCTGACCACTTACCTGCTTTCACACCCAGTAAGTAATCCTTAAAAAAGCACCGGGCTTTTAATACACCTATGATGCATCTTAGATAGGAATGAATATCTCGAATGTGTGTGGTGCTTAAAGTTTGAGTCAGTCAAATGACTTGGGCTCGAAAGAACCTTGTACTTTGCTGATTAGGTTAATATATATAAGGAACTCTTATAAAGGGGATCAGAATCGATGGAAATGCGTAAGAAACATCTGAGTCAACTGAATAAACATAAGAAAAATGTGGTCAAATTTTACTTTGACTTGTATGAAAGAGAAAAGGAAACAATATAATTAATAAAATGCTGGAGTAGAAAACTCTATTGATTGCCAGTCTTTATATGTGTGTGTGTTGTGTGTGTGTGTGTGTGTGTGTGTGTGTGTGTGTGTGTGTGTGTGTGTGTGTGTGTGCGTGCGTGCGCGCGCATGCGTATGTGTGTGTGTATGTATTATGTATGTCTGTGTATGAATGTGTGTGTATGAATGTATGTGCATGAATGTGTGCATATATATATATATATATATATATATATATATATATATATATATATATATATATATATATGCATGTACATATGTGTGTATGTGGTAACTTATATAACACACCAAATTAATAGACATTTGATAAATGTCATAACTAGATTTATCAAGTTACCTTCTTATCAAGATATGGTCAACAAAGCCTTATTATTTCAAGATGTTTAAGATAACATGCCACTAAAGCAATCTTTGCATTTGTTTTGAGAATATGACACCCACTCCATTATTTTTTGCATTTCATCTTATTTTATGAACTATGTCAAAGATTTCAAAGTTTATTAAATTCATTTTAGATTTTGTTTCTCCATCAATCTCTTTTTGTTTTTTTCTTTTGCTTTTCTCGTATGATTATATAACAAACACAAGTTATCTTTGGGTTGATATAAATTTCCCAGCTTCAAATGTTCTGCGAGAGGTTGATATCTTCTAATGTGTTACCCCACAAAGGATGTCTTATTAAACGCAGACAGAAAAGAAGCTGTACTAGAAGAACAGGAAGAGTTTATCTAATAGTTTTATGTTTATAAATAACTAGAAAAACAGAGATGCAACTGAGGCTACACTTCAGAATTATATTAAAGTGTACAATTACAAATATGCAAAGTGTGGACGCTTACATACATACATACATACATACATATATACATACATGCATGCATGCATACATACATACATACATACACACACATACGCGCACGCACTCACACACACGTACACACACACACACACACACACACACACACACACACACACACACACACACACACACACATACATATATAGTGAAGGCGCGTGGCTTAGTGGATCGGGCATTTGGCTCACGATGATTCCTTTCTGGAGACATGGGTGTTTGGTTCAACATCCTTAAACAACCATTATTCAAGGACCCTTTGGGCAGCATGGGCTACTCGACCTGAAGAAAATTCTAGCTAGGCCCCATCTGGAAGGTGATGCGCTGTTAATCTTGATATGAGATCACCATGTCGCTCACATATGGTTGTGATGCACGTGTCTGGTGTACCCTTATCAGATGGGTAGTCATAGTGGGTATATTGGGCGTCGTATATTTTAGCCCAGTGTAACTTTGGTGGCATGCACTGCTCTCTCAATAATAATAATAATAATAATAATAATAATAATAATAATAATAATAATAATAATAATAATAATTCATTCTACTGGAAACACAAAGTCTCAGATTTGGCGCAAGAGATTAAGACGATCACATCGACCTCAGTGCGTAACTGGTACTTATTTACTCGACCCCAAAAAGATGAAGAGCAAAGTCGACATCGGCGGCATAATAATAATAATAATAATAATAATAATAATAATAATAATAATAATAATAATGATAATGATAATGATGATGATGATGATCTTGAAGCTAGCACATGAGTCACAGCCTTTTCTATATTACTAACTAGTTCCGCCCTACTACTTATTTCTCTCCAACGTTAGCTCTTTTCTACACTCTGATCTAATTGCCCACTTCGGGGTCTTCCACTACAGGTTCTTGACGATTGTTGTCGTCAACTGTCGCTTAACTAATCCAATTATCCGGTCCCTGCAGTTTTTTGCACCGATTAGGACACACCCAACGACCAGTAATCCGGTCCCTGTCTACGGATCGTAGCTTAGTCGACTGAGCAGATAACAAATTTGTGGGTCATAAATCCGACCAGTTTGACCTGTGGAGGTCTTACGCTGTCCCTAAACACTAGCCTAAAAAGTAGTCTATTTAAACATGATCTGGATCACCTGATATAGTTGTTTCATATCCACATTGGGAAATCCAGAGTATTTCCCAATGGGTAGTTGTTAGACAGTTACAAACTTCCGAGGAGGTGTTCGAAATTTTTTCATGGTTTATAACCTGCGCTAATCCTACACGTTCTCTCACTTCTCCTAAAATACTGTTCCATTCTCTCAATTGTAATAGTGGTTGGGTCGTCTTGAGAGAAGTTTCTAGACGTCTGAAGAAATCTCGTCGTCTTGTCTCTTTCAGAGTATAGACAATCACTAATCTAAAGGTACCACTTTCACTGTTGTTCTGAGACCATAGACTTACCGTCTGGGTCCTGAAAGATTGCTCATATCATGAGATATAAGAATTTCCAGAGTAACACTGCCACCTAGCCGTCCGAATTTGACGGGCAACAAGATATCTCATAGTCTTTGAAAATAGGCGGGAGTGCATGCGCTCCAAAGATCTTGGTCTCACTGGTAGCTACCACATCTATTTCCTGTTATCTGAGGTCATTGAGCAAGTAACCTTGCTTCCAAGCTGGTTGTAGATCACGCGCATTTATACACCCAATGTTTGTTCTCAGGATGATAAAAGAAAAAAGAAGATTGTGAGAGGTTACTCGCCTTGTTCTTCAATGAAGTTGTCTGATTCAACCGTGTCGTTGATTAAGTAGGATCTTTTAAAAGGCCTTTGCAAAACATTTCTATCGGGAGCTTCCTAATAAGCCCACCAGCAAATGGAATGTTTTCTTTTAATCATTTGTATACCCAGATAATTATAAGACTATCTTTGGCAGTTTTGAAGAGGTGCTCTTGGAAGCTTCCTCAACTAATGGTAATGTTTTTTTGTTTTGTTTTGTTTTGCTTTTTACTCTTTTGATAACTTACTCCATCTATTAGATGCTGTTCTTTCGAACTATGATGACGTTAATGGAGTTTTCTTCTGCCGTGTTTCGATTTTGCTGTTGATCTGATCAGTTTTTTCTTTTTCTTTTGTCTCTTTCTTTCTGTGATTGTGACTGTTGTTGTATTTGAAGTTTTCGTTCATGTTGTTGTTGTTCTTGTTATTCATGCTGATGTTTTTGTTTTTGTTACGGTTGAGGTACTGATTACGCATTGGTTATGTTATCTGCTTGGAGAAGATTCACTGCGCATTTTGAAATGGACCTTTCATCTTGAGGTGGTCTCCTTTTCCACCTTTTCCCCTCTCTATCACAGATTTCTTTATTTGAATTCAGGGATGAAACTTGCAGCTGAATGGACACCGCTAAAGCAATGTTTCTCAACCATTTTTTTTTTGTTATGGATCCTTTGATCCCTGTTTTACTCGGGTGGACTTTCATAGCCATTCCATGTTGTAGAATATCCTATTGTATTTTTATAATTAAATATTATTAGGAATTATATTTTTAAAAATTGTTAAAATATTTTGTGTATTGTAAAAATATAAGCAATTTATGGTAAATAAATTTTAACAACAAAATCTTATATGAACCCCCAAGGATAATATGGACTCCTGTTGAGAACCACTGCGCTAGAGGTAAGGGTGGGGGGTAGTATTGCAATTTAAAAAGGTAGACGAATTAAGTCCGTCACCTTCTCTTCCCCTACACCAAGTAATAACAGAAACAGCTTCTCCGTTCCTGAACCAAAATTAGAAAATATGACAATTTTTCGTTGTACGTACCTATAGTGACAGACAACAAAAACAAAGAAATACAACTCCTAAAAACTATCACAGACAAAGCCACAGTCTTCATGCCATGGTAAGATCGCCCATAGGTTATCTTTGAGAAAATGACGCCAGGTAAACACTTGGAAAATAAGTCGAGAAAAGATTGTCTAAGCTTCCAAGCCTGGCGCCGTATCTACTTATGGGCGAAACTCCATATCTGTCTTGTTGCACCCATATATAACGTTGCGTCGTTTGGCATCTATAAAACGGAAATTTTAGTACCAGTGTAATAGTTTGGCTTTCTTTCTTTCTTTCTTTCTTTCTTTGTCGACTATTATATATACATAGCACTATTATATATACATAGACTATTATATATACATAGCCGAAATTATTTGTTTAGATTTTACAATAATTTAAAACTACCTACATCGGAATTGTGTAAGTAAAAGGTATAACATCTCTAGAAGATAAATAAACAAGAAATATAAAAAAAAGAAATAACAGGTAAATCTTCTAAGAAATTACACTGAAATGGTGAGATAATTCACCTAGGTCCATTTATATTACTCAGTTTATTTGTTTTTTAATGCTTAGTATACTAAGAGATATTTAATTAAAGTTGTTTACATAACGACCGTTGAAATATATTAGAGAACTGTGCTTGTATGTTTTACCAAGATTTTCATTGCACGTTAAATGAGTCAAGGAGGAAGCAGCCACACGTTCGTTCGACTTGAAAATAGCAGCGAAACATTTCTTGAATCATATCCTACAGCCTTATGTAAACATAAATAAACGTATACACTACCGAGGAAACCGCTACTTCATGACCAGATATGCTAGAAATTGCAGCCAAACACCTCTCGAATCATACCCGATATGTGTGTGTGTGTGTGTAAAAATTAGATGGCAAAGGAATAAATGATTGTCTTAAGAACTTCGTTAGCTCACACAACTCTTTTGCTATAAAATGCAGTGAACTCATAGCTGAGGACCTGAATAACAGCTCATATATTCGAGGCTTCGATGAAGCTATAAGCTATAAAGGCGACGAGCTGGCAGAAACGTTAGCGCGCCGGGAGAAATGCTTAGCGGTATTTCGTCTGGCGTTACGTTTTGAGTTCAAATTCCGCCGAGGTCGACTTTGCCTTTCATCCTTTCGGGGTCGATAGATAAAGTACCAGTTACGCACTGGGGTCGCTGTAATCGACTTAATCCCTTTGTCTGTCCTTGTTTGTCCCCTCTATGTTTTAGCCCCTTGTGGGCAATCAAGAAATATATAAGGTGTTATTCAGGCACTCAACTATGAGTCTATTGCATCTTATATCGAAACAGCTGTAAGCTAATGAAGTTCATAAAATAACCATTTATTTCTTTGTCATCACATTTTCTTATTACCGCTCTATACTCGTCTAACACTTCGTTTTGAAGCATGCGTGTATTGAGTTCTACGCCAGGTTATTAATCTCGCACCGCCTAAGCGAAATATTAAAACGTGTGTGTGTGTGTGTGTGTGTGTGTGAATATAAAATACAATAAAAACAGGACATCACCAACGAGTGAAAAATACGCAAACACATAATGAGAACAAGTACGGGACAAAATGCCAAAAGAAGTCTTCAACGACATACGTATGTATGTATGTATGTATGTATATATATATATATATATATATATATATATATATATATATATATATATATATATATATATATATATATATATATATATATATATATATATATATATATAATACAAAGAATATATATACATGTATACACACATATATGTACATACTTACATCTACATGTGTATATATATGCATATCAGGGTACAGGACGTTAGAACAATAAACTACAGACAACGGAACGAACACATAGGAAAACGGAAAGCCACTTGGAATATCCCTTCATCAGCTGTCTCTATTCTATCTAGACGTTTCGAAGATAAGACAGAACGTGCTCTAGAATAGTCTCTTCCTGAGTAGTGGATCAACCCACTACACAGAGGATTCCAAGGTGGCAAACACAAACCAAGACAGGAAAAATTGGACAGTGAAAACAACATTCAAAAGCCGTACGGCCAAACGTAAATCTGAGGTAGAACGCTAGTAGTTCGTCTTGCCTTCACAGCGGCTGGAGTGAAAAGAAAGTTGACCACAGGTCACACATATATATATATATATATATATATATATATATATATATATATATATATATATATATATATATATATATATATATATATGTATATATATATATATATATATATATATATATATATATATATATAGAGAGAGAGAGAGAGAGAGAGAGAGAGATGTATATACGTATGTACGTACGTACGTACGTATATATGTATGTATGGAGAACAAACTTCAACCAACTATTCTGACTATATGTCTGTGCACACGTTTGAATGTAGTGTATGCCAGAAGGCTTGCAAATCCAATGGGGGTCTTAAAAGACATGTTAAGATCCACAATGAGCAGAACTTATCTGCAGTTATTGGTAGTTCAAATCAGAGTCACAATCTGTGTGGGTGTTTTTTCAGAACATTGTCTGGTTTAAAAAGCCACATCAGATGCCATGAAGGGGCTAAGGTGTAGGTACAGGAGGTGGTCAAACTCTGTGTAAGGAGTAGACAACCACCACCATGTATGTATGTATGTATGTATGTATGTATGTATGTATGTATGTGTGTGTGTGTGTGTGTGTGTGTGTCTATGTATGTATGTATGTATGTATGTATGTATGTATGTGTGTGTGTGTGTGTATGTATGTATGTATGTATGTATGCGCCAACAAGCAAGTTAGTGATAGTAAACCTTGGCACGAGTGTAAGCAGTGATATTCCCCAGGATTTTAGGTGACCCTCCCCCATCCCGATAGATTTTGAGGAAAACATTCCCTGCGAGACCATGTTCAGTTTAACATATTAGTGTTGAAATATAGCATTTTTACAGTGATATATTATAATACAGTACTTTATAATCCCAGTCTATTAATTGGGAATCTCTTAAAAATTAAGAATTCAACATTGGCCACTCGTGTAAGTTAACACAATATAACAATGTATGCATGGTGTTAGTCCCGCAACCACTCTCTCTCTCTCCCTCTCCATCTCTCTCTTTTATTCATTCTTATTGTCTGAATTCAATGACAATGGCATCAACTGCTAATAAGAAAAAAAATTGTCAAAAAAACTGAGAGTATATTTTTAAGATTGGAATAGTTAATAATATGGCGTTGTTGGTGATAGTGATAAATGGCGAGGAGCAAAGGTGGCGAGCTGGGTAAATCGTTAGCTCGCCAGACGAAATGCTCAGCAGCGTTTCTTCCAATTTTACTTTCTGAGTTCAAATACCGCCGAGGTTGACTTTGCCTTCCATCTCTTTGGCGTCGATAATATTAAGTACCAGTTAAGCACCGGGGTCGATGTAATCGACTAATCCTCTCTCCAAGAATTTCAGGCCTTGGGATCTATTTCAAAACGGGGGCACCAGTATTTTCTTAACGAAACACTAACGAAACACTTTGAAACTTGGGACACTGGTAGAATGTGTCATATAAAACATCTTTTACTCTTAGTCTTCTTAACAAAAAAACGTACATCGCAAGTTATTCCATGTTAAAGTTGTCGTATTTCTGTAATTTCAACCAATCACTGACGTCTATTCAGCTCAATAGAGTTACTGCTGGGCGGTCATAAAAATGTTATTCCCTGTGACATATTTCATCCGGTTTAATCGTAATTTATACGCATATATTGTTTATATAATAAATTACGCTGTGCGTATCTATGTGTGTAACAATTTTAGAGTTCGGATTCTAGAGTTAGGGTTAGTTTTAGGGTTAGGGTTAGGGTTAACAGTCTAGTTAGGGTTAGGGTTAGGGGATTAATACGATATATACCGTTACAGCGCTAACTGTTTTCAACTGAATAGACGTCAGTGATTAGTAGAAATTATCGAAATAAGACAATTTTTTACATGAAATAAATTCGAATACAAAAATTTTTTTCTGTTCTATAACACAAAATAGATAAGTATACGAAGTTTGAAAGTCTTTCTGTACCAAAAACACTACATAAAACATAAATGAAAACTGGTGCCCCCGTTTTGAAATAGATCCAGGCCTTGTTCTTATAACAGAAAAGGATTGTGTGAGGAACTAGGTGTGAGTAGAAGCTGGAATGTTTAAAAGGCATCTGGATTATTAAACACCATGCAGCCCCAACAGGCAAAGCAAAAAAAGAATCAAGATTGCGAACAATATATAATTCAACTTAAAGCAGAAACACTCCCAGTCAGAGAATGTATCCAAATTCATGGCAAGACCTACCAATTTAGAAACTGAACATTTTAGTATTTCCTATGCTTTTGTTGATTGTAGAAAATCGCTAAATGATAAGTTTAGATAAAAAAAAAAGGTTTTGCTAATAAAGCACCGTTATGTTTTGTTTTTGTTTTTATTTTCTTTGGCGAATTATAAGGGCGCTATTATGCAGCATGCTGGATGGGTTAGTAATAAGCAAAAATGCTGTTAAATAGAGATTTGTGAAAATAAAATGCAAACATTGAAAATCAAAGTTAGGAATATTTAATTACCTGCAACTTTATTTAGGAATATTTAATTACCTGCAAAATCGATATTGCATCAATTCGATTAGGTATTATTCCATGATACGTTCATGGATATTCTATAAATGAAGAGTTAAGTTAGAGAATTTACTTCAAAATGCGCCCGGTTAAGACGTAAACTGACAGGAACGATAAAATGTTTTGTGAAAAACAGTCTTGTAGAGTTGTTTTGTAAAGCATTTGAGAAAAGTTGTTGAATGTTCTCCACTTTTCTTTCCATTATATTATACATCAAGAAGTAATGTACACATATGCTGGCTTTAAAGATTTTGGTGTGAGATATGACGAAGATACACAATTTGAAAGCTGTCAGGGTTTTGCATAAACGAGAATTTAATTTCATTTTAAAGGAAGGGGAATCAGTTTACAATGGTTTACCTATGTGTAATAATGCTTGGCGTTCGAATTGTGAACAGGTATTTGTAAAAGTATGTGAATATATACACACATATATATGTCTGTATATATATATATATATATATATATATATATATATATATATATATATATATACATACTTACATACATACATACATACATACATACATACATACATACATACATACATACATACGCGCGCGCGCGCGCGCACACACACACACACACACACACACACACACACACACACACACACACACACACACACACACACACACACACACAGATGATAGCAGTAGTTCGCGAAATAAATCGGTTGAGCCTGGCCGTTGACAGTTTGTTAACTGTTCATCCACTCAGAATCTAATGATATTCGCCATTGATTCAATAAGTTCATGCTACATGCATTCGAGACTGCAGCTGCACAAATAGGACTATATGTCAATCTTGGTAAGACTTAATGCATGAACTACAACGTAACAGGTGATATTTGTGCTCAGAATGGCAACTATTTGAAGATGGTTGGTGACTTCAGCTACCTGGAGAGTAATATTGCTTCAACAGAAATGACGTGCAGGAAAGAATTGAAAAAACATGGAATGCCCTGGACTGAGTCAGAATTATACAGAAGTCCTCTTCCTGACAACATGAAAAGGTGTTTTTTCAAAGCAGTCGTATAATCAGTTCACAGATTCAAACACTTAAAGTATTCTCAACGAAGATCTCGTTAGAAGTGAGGCTCATAAGTATAGAATTTCTTAAGGATGGGTCCCATCTGGATCCATTTGGTCCCATCAGTCAAAAGCTTATTCCTGACAGATGTGTAATGAAACTCTTGCAACTGGCATCATTGTATACCAAATATATACAATCATTAGGTTGGGAGCAAGGGGTGCAAGCGCACCCCCTAACATTTTTGGAGGAGCAATTAAAACGCTTTTAACATTCTCCTGAAAAACTTCATTGCTAAAACGAACGAGTATAGCAACATTTTTGCACTGATTTGAAACATCATTTTTCCATTATTGGATTTATTTGATTTTATTGAGGTAAAAATTTAATTCTAATCATTATTATTAATGTTAAATTCAAATTACGATAAACATTAACAAACAAACGAAGTTTGCTTTTGGAAACGTTGACATGTCTTAGAAAGTTAAAGAAGTGATTTTAAATTCTCAAACGCATGATAATGCTAATAATATAGCCTGAACAGGATAAACTACCCCTATTTTTCAGAAAAAAGTGTAGGCGGCCAGCTATATATACACACATATATATATATATATATATATATATATATATATATATATATATATATATATATATATATATATATATATATACAAATTACGACAAACTTAAACAAACGAACGAAGTTTGCTTTTAGAGGCGTTGAGATGTCTTAGAAAGTTAAAGAAGTGATTTTTAAATTCTCAAACGCAGGATAATGCTAATAATATAGCCTGAACAGGATAAACTACCCCTATTTTGCAGAAAAAAAGTGTAGGCGGCCAGCTAGGCCGCCTACACTTTATATCTGCGAAATAAGGGTAGTTTATCCTGTTCAGGCTATATTATTATCATTATTCAGTAGTTTTATTTTTATAACGTGCTTTCACTTCACTACCGAGCGCAGCTCTGTGCGCCTTGGGTATGTGCTGTGGTTTGCTGTGGTGCTCTTATGGTTACTGTATTGAAAGTGTTTTGCGTAGGATGTGTGCTGTGCCCAGTAGTGCAATTTTCTGTATGTTATATATATTTGTAAGTCCTGGTGTTTTTGTTATGTATTTACCTAAGGCACCTACTATAATAGGAATTGTTTCTGTTTTTAGATTCCACATTCGAGTTACCTCTATTTCCAGGTTTTTGTATTTTGAAAGTTTTTCCATTTCTTTTAGAGAGACGTTGTCATCTGCTGGTATTGATACATCAATTAGAAAACATTCTTTTTCTTCATGATCTTTGACAACTATATCTGGTCTATTTGCCTTAATTTCTCTATCTGTGTGTATTGGCATATCCCAGAGTATGGTTGCTTTCTCGTTTTCTGTGACCTTTTCTGGCGTGTGTTTATACCATCTTTTTTCTGTTGTTATTCCATAGAGTTGGCATAGCTTCCAGTGTATATAGGTCCCAGTTCTGTCGTGTCTGTGAATATATTCCTTCTTAGCCAGGACTGGGCAGCCAGAGATAATATGATTTATTGTTTCTTGTCCATCTCCACAAATTCTACAGTTACTTGTTATGTTTCTTTTCATTATATGTTTTTGGTAGTTTCTGGTGGGGAGGCTTTGGTCTTGTGCAGCAATTAAAAATCCTTCAGTCTCTGCTTTGAGTCCTGAGCATCTCAACCATTGCTGGGATTTTTCTCTGTCTATTTCTTTTGCATTTAGTTTAGCCCAGTATTTACCATGTAGGGGATTTTCTTGCCATCGTTTTATCATGGTCCGTTGCTGTTCTTCTTATGTTAGCTAGTTTGTTAGGGTTCATTGTTTTATCGAGGTCTTTATCTACATTATTTTTCTTCCATATTTTATATGTATGTGTTGTTGCGTTTTCGTTTTTTGGGTAGAGCATTGCTGTGAAATAGACGTGTAGGATCGAAATGTATTCCTCACGTGTCCATTTATGCCGTTTTGGTTTTGTTTGTGGGACATGAGGAACAACGTCCGGCCCTTTATTTTGACGGTCATCGTTTTCGTAGGGTACCGGATCGTTCATTTCTGTTGTCAGATTGTTTTGCACGTTCAGATCTTCGTACTTTTTGCGTAATAAGCTTACAGTACGCACTTCTCGGTTGTTATTCTTGGGTGGAATAATACCGGTGTTATTTAATCTGTTTGTAATTTTTTTGTACATGGTGTTTGGGTTTGGAGATGGTCTGAATTTTGATGTAACACGTGTGTTTACGATCGCTGTGCGGGTAGTGGAGGTATCAAGTTAAAATACATCATTATATTTGGAAAAATAGAAATAAATTTCAATGAGTATTATTTACTCGGATATAGTCCAACCCTTTGTCAGCTATCTTTTTAGCTCCATGCGATGTCTTTATTTCCGATGTTTTTGGATAAATTTCAGAGCAGTGATTTATCGTTCTCACATGTTAAACATCCCCGGTGTAGTCTCCTTATTATTATTATTATTATTATTATTATTATTATTATTATTATTATTATTATTATTATTATACTTGCGTCTAAAGAAGCGAGCTGGCAAAATCGTTATCACGCTGGGCGAAATGCTTAGTGGCATTTCGTCCGTCTTTACGTTGTGAATCCAAATTCCGCCGAGGTCAACTTTGCCTTTCATATTTTCGGGGGGGGGGTCGATAAAATAAGTATCAGTTAAGCCCTGGAGTCAATGTAACCGACTTACTCAGTTCACACACCCTCGTCGAACTTACTGGCCTTGTGCTAAAATTTGAAATCATTATCATACCTACGTCTAAGACGGTGAGCTGGCAGAATCGTTAGCACGCCGGGCAAAATGCTTAGCGGTATTTTGTCCGTCTGAGTTCAAATTCCACCGAAGCCGACTTTGGCCTTTCATTGTTTCGGGGTCGATGCAATAAGTACCAGTTCAAAACTAGCGTCGATTTAGTCAACTTAATCTCTCCCGGCCAAATTTTGATATTAAGATTGAGATTGTAAGATATTTTGGGCATATAATGCATACATACATACACACACACACACATACACTGATATGTGTGAGTTATACATGTATAAGAATACATTGCTGCTGTTGTTGTTGTTGTTGTGTGTGTGTGTGCACACGTGCGCGCATAGTGAAGAACCACGTAGTTTTCCTTTCAATCATACTGTCGGTGCCGTGGGCAGGTGTCACCTATAGCTCAGGGCTGATCAATGCATTATCGGTTAACTTGATCAGAAAATGTGCAAGAGAGCGCCGTCTTTATATATCTATATGCGTATATTCTCTTTCACCAACACAAATACACGTCGTCAAGAAAACGGTATAATTTTTTAAAAAGCAGTATTTTTGATGAAGTCCCCTTAGATAACAGTTCTATACAGCGGAACAGACATTCTCTTACCTTAACACTCTCCGTAAAATGTAGTGAAGCAGTAGTTTTGCCTGTCGTAAACTTGTAATTAAAGAAACCAACAGTGTTATTGTTAATCAATTACGATATAAAAACTAAATGAAAATAAGCATTCAATCCCTTTTCGTAGAGAGTCGATGTGTATAGCTGTTTGTGTGTGTATGTATGTATGTATATATATATATATATATATATATATATACTCTAATTAGAGCAGGGTAAGTGGATGTATATAATTAGTTGTATAGGATTTCTTTTTTTCAATGGATACAATGTGGCTTTTGTAAGCAGTCTTTGGTTGTATGGCTAATTGATTACAAGATAGCCACAAAGTTTGCGTATTGTTGTTTGTTAGTAGGGGTCGAGTTGAATTGCTATTTAACATGTTTATATATATGTATGTATGTATGTATGTACATATATATATATATATATATATATATATATATATATATATATATATATATATATATATATATATATATATATATCCTGGTTTGTTTAATAACTATTCTAATATATATTTGCATTACATTCACACAGATAGCTAGTCTTTTTCGTGTCCTAGATTAGTGCTTCAAAACATTTGCATTGACTTATATATAATACTTACATGTCACTTCCAATCTTGTGAGAAACTCTAAGCTTTCGAGTTACTTATGAAGCTTATGTTGGTAAATAAAGATGCATACAAACATACATACATAGATACATATATAAATACATACATACATACATACATACATACATACATGCGCATACACACACGTGCGTGTGTGTGTGTGTGTCTGTGTGTGTGTGTTAGAATAGAAAATGAAAAAGCAAAACATTTGGCATCACTCAAAAATACATTCAATTTAGATAGAGAATATAAATAGACAGAGTTTCATACAGCTAGTATAACTAATCATGCAGATCATGATATTGAGTAATGATTCCATAAGCCAAATAAACCGCTACCGGAGAGAGAGAAGAAAATATGAAAATGAAGAATATACGCAATGGTGGATATTAATATTTTCAAGTTTGTCGAAAAATGAAGGAAGTATACGTTAGGTAGTTCCATGATCAAATAAATAATAAAGTTATAATGGTAAAGGATAATGGAAGTAAGCAGTTCCATCAAATATAGAACAAGTAACTTCTATTATCTTTTGTCATCAAATATGTACCTCTAGAATAGCTAATAGGTCTTACTCATGTACGTGTGTGTGTGTGTCATTTCAAAATGTAACCACAGGTGAATCGTTGGTGATTTTCTTCCTCTGTCTTCCCTTCTACTGGACTTTCCTCTGTTTCAGAAGAAGAGCGTCTGCTTGAAACGTTAAACCGTCTTTCTTTCCTTCCCTGAGCGTCTGCTAATACGTTACATGTACCACGTCCTCGCGTTGTTGTTTTTTGTGTTTGTTCTTTTTGGGATTTGCTATATATATATATATATATATATATATATATATATATATATACAACAGTGGTGACGCTGGCGTTCGGTCATGTAAAAACAGATAATAAATGAGTATATGCATATATACGTACAGGTGTGTGCATACCTACGTCTACCTGTATATATATAGGTGCATATCTGGGTACAGGACATTGCAAACAAAACGTAGACAAGAAATAATAATAACCAGAGTGCAGAAAACACACAAGCCACATAGAGAACATTTTCCTTCATCAGCTACCCCCGTTTTAACACAGGCGTTCGAAACGCCTGTGTTAAAACGGGGGTAGCTGATGAAGGAAAATGTTCTCTATGTGGCTTGTGTGTTTTCTGCACTCTGGTTATTATTATTTCTTGTCTACGTTTTGTTTGCAATGTCCTGTACCCAGATATGCACCTATATATATACAGGTAGACGTAGGTATGCACACACCTGTACGTATATATGCATATACTCATTTATTATATATATATATATATATATGTGTGTGTGTGTGTGTGTGTGTGTGTGTGTGTGTGTGTGTGTGTGTGTGTGTGTGTGTGTGTGTGTGTGTGTGTGTGTGTACATATATCCTTTAAGTTCGTTTATGGGAAACATTTTGAATATGCATAAAAAAGCTCGAATTCTATAACGCTGGCCATAGCCTAATGGAGCTAACTGGCGATACCAGTTTTTTGGAGTTGCACCGAGCGGTGCCGATATAATGTAGGATAAATATGAGCTCCGAAAGACCGATAGATAAGACAACACAGCTGATTTTATGATTTCGTTCATTAAGCTACACTACTTTATGATGTGTGTTTTAACATTCACTGTACGTATTTTAATATAATGTTATATGCTTATTTATAGTACAGTAACATGATTTTATGTGATTTTAACGGTTTTCTAGTGATTTTATGATTCCAATATTTGTGGCTGACAGACGTAAAGTCGAGTAAAATGACTTAACTTGATTTTTATTTTTCCATATATTATTTTTGAAAACCGACGTATAATCGAGAACGACTTAAATCGAAACCACTTAAGCCGAGGTATGCCAGTATATATATATATATATATATATATATATATATATATATATATATATATATATATATATATATATACATTCATGCATACATACATACATACATAGAATGGACAATATATTGATGTAACTAATCTGGTGGTACCCATGAAGAAGCTCCTTTAATAGATCCGGCTACAAACCACATAGTAAAATGATGCAGTTGAAATCCAGTAAATTCAATTGGTAATGATAATTAGGAATGTATAAAATATAAAGAAATAGAGGAGGTATAAGAGGAAAAACTTTATTTCAACAATTGATGAAATAATTTTTTTTATTCTTATACCTCCTCTCTTTCTTTGTATTATATATATGCGACGTACTTCCATCTAACAAATTCACCCACAAAGCATTCGTTGGCATGAGCTTACAGTAAAAAATACTTCCTCATGTTGCCGCACAGTGTGGTTGAACCCAAAACCATGTGGTTGCAAAGCGAGCTTCTTAATCACACAGCCATGCTTTTGGGTGTGTCTAAAGTAACATGTTCATATTGTGGACAATAAGTCTATGCAATTACAGTAGCATGAGAGGATATAATAAGAAAATGACACGATATCAAAATAAGATTGTTTCTATTTCTGTACAAGGCCAGCAATTTTCGAGGAGGAAGTTAGCCGATTAAGTCTATTGCAGGAATTAACTGCTCCTTCGTTTTATCGACATCGAAGTGATTAAAACCGAAGTTATAGGTGCTTTGTTGTTGGTTTAGGTTTTAATATTTTATAATATATATATAGAGAGATATGATGTGCCAGAGATATCATAGACAGCAAAATAGAAAGGCAGATAGCTAGATATGTAGATTTATAGAAATGATGGATCAGATAGGAATATAGTGAAAGTAAATTATATATATGCATACATATATATATATATATATATATATATATATATATATATATACTAGCAGAAATACCCGGCGTTGCCCGGGTTAAAGAGAATAATGAAATCTAAAAACGCCGTCTAGACTACGCATCATCTTTATATATAGAGATGTATATACACACACGCACCCAAACACACGTATATATATGTACATCAATATAAATATATGAAAGTCAATGAAGTTTCGTAAAAGAAGGTGATCATGTACATACTTTCTTGCTGTTGTGATTATAACACCTCGTTGTAAACAATGTTCCTTGTTTTCCCTTGTGGAGCATATACAAATAGGTTTTTTTGCTGCCCACTCTTGAGCAGCCAACATACAGTTGTCCATGTGAGAAGCAGGGCTCTTCCAAGAGAAGACCAGCTACAGACAGTGTTTGACCCTGAGATTTGTTTATGGACATGGCAAAAGTCACACGAAGGGGGAATTCTAGTCTTCTGAATGTAAAAGGAATGTCTGCTCCTGATGGAGTAAGAGGAATTCTTGGAATAAAGACGTCATCCCCTTTTGCACATCCAGAAAGAATGGTAGCCTCGATAACATGTGACATCATTTTCTTTATCACGAGTCGTGTTCCATTGCAAAGTCTTGGTGGTTCCAGATTGCGGAGCAGCATAACAGGCGTTCCAACTTTAAGTGATAATATGTGGGGAGGTAGTCCTGGAGGCTCCAACGAATTGAGAAATTCAGGAGGATAGTTCACCACTTCATTTGTATCTGGAACTGTATCAACAGACTTGTAAGTTTGAAGATTGCCGGGAAGAGAATGCATCAGGTGTTGATTAATTTTTGTAACAGCTACGTTTTTTGGAGCTAATATTGCTCTTTCACATAACCAATTGTGATTTTGGTAGTTTTGTTTAAAGTTGGGAAAGACTTTGTGTTTGAGGTCATCTACAGAATTAACAACAGAACAAAATGGCCGGAGGTTTGCAACGAAATAATTTTACTCAACACTTTGCAAGTGAATCAGTGGAGGCAAAGATGCGTCTCATTTACTTGACAATTTATGCACCACATTGCAGAAATCACAATGTAAGTATATCTGAAAGGGTAGTCTTACACTGTTGTACCGTTGAATTACAAATAATGCTCATCTGTTATGTTGGGGTTAAAATTTCATCAACATCAAAAATATATGAATTTTCATGGGAGTTATGGCCGTTATGCAAAGAATATAATTTCCAAATTTCATAAAGATCCAATCAGTACTTTTGACGTAGTTTTGGATAAGAAAACAAATGACTAATGTGTGTGTTTGTGTGCATGTGTATGTGTGTGTGATGGGTGTATATATGTATAGATATCTGTATGCATGTATATATGTATATATGTACATATACATGTACATCTATATATATATATACATCTACACATATGTATACATATACATGTATGCATATAGATCTATATATATATATATCTATGCATATACGTGTACATATACATCTATATGTATACATATACATCTCTCTCTCTCTCTCTTTCTCTCTCTCTATATCTATACATATACGTGTACATATACATCTATATGTATACATATACATCTCTCTCTCTCTCTCTCTCTCTCTCTCTCTCTCTCTCTCTCTTTCTCTTTCTCTTTCTCTCTCTCTTTTTCTCTCTCTCTTTCTCTCTTTCTCTCTCTCTCTGAAAGTATCTGTCATTACAGTATCGAAATGGTGTACATATACATGTATATGTATACATATACATCTCTCTCTCTCTCTTTCTGTCTCTCTCTTTCTCTCTTTCTCTCTCTGTGAAAGTATCTGTCATTACAGTATCGAAATGTAATTGTTTCAGTTAGTGGAATAGTTTCATTTTTAAAGTGAAAGTATTTGACATGAGTGTTTTTGTTTCACTTTTGACACGTAATACTTAGATAGTGGAGGAGATATTATGTTGCCGTGGGCTCGAACTCTGCAAGAAGTTAAACATTTCTTTGACTAAAACACAACTGGAACCCTAAGTAAGGCATGTGTAAAATTTGAATGAAATTGGTTGCGTAGTTCTCGAGTTTTAGGGATTCACACAGACAAACAGACAGACAGACAGACAGACAGACAGACAGACACACACACACACACACATTCTCATTTTTATATATATAGATATATAGATATATATATATATAGTCGCAGGAGTGTCTGTGTGGTAAGTGGCACCTTGGACAAGTGTATTCTTCTATAGCCTCGGGCCGACTAAAGCCTTATGAGTGGATTTGATAGACGGAAACTGAAGGAAACCCGTTGCATATATATATATATATATATATATATATATATATATGTGTGTGTGTGTGTGTGTGTGTGTGTGTGTGTGTGTGTGTGTGTGTGTGTGTGTGTGTGTGTGTGTGTGTGTGTGTTGTGTGTCTGTTTGTCTCCCCCCCCAACATCGCTTGACAACCGATGCTGGTGTGTTTATGTCCCTGTAACTTAGCGGTTTGGCAAAAGAGCTCGATAGAATAAGTATTAGGCTTACAAAGAATAAGTTCTGGGGTCGATTTGTTCGAGTAAAGGCTGTGCTCCAGCAGGGCCACAGTCAAATGACTGAAAACAAATAAAAGAAAATCAATATATATATATATATGTATATATATAGTTAATCCCCCCACCCAAAAAAAAACGAAGAAAAAACAGAAGAAAAACAACAACGCGTGGACGTGGTATATGCAAAGTATTAATAATACGCTCAAGGAAGGTAAGAAAGTTTTTTTTTTATGTTTCGAGCAAAGCTCTCCTTCAGAAACAGACGACAGAATAAAGTCCATGAGAAAAGGAAGACGAAGGGAAAAAAATCGCCAACAATCCACATACATACATACATACATACTTACATACATACATACGTTCATACATACATACATACATACATACATACATTCGCAAAAGACATGGATTCGTGTCCCCCAAGTAGCCTTCGACCTTTCCTATCCAAAGGGATTTTTTAACCAATATTTACGATATCATTTACACCTTTGTCTATTTCGAGTTCACTTTTTGTTATGTCTCAAGCTACTGCTGTCTAGCACCTTCAGATTATCTCTACTCAACCGCTACACAACTGCTACTCGACTGCTACTCAACGCACCTACCACAGCCAGACTACCTCTATTTTATGTCTTGGGAGATCCTACTTCTTCTCCTGGGGGCGTCGACACAACACTTTAAAAATTATTTTACGTTCTCACGAGCTTTCTACATTTGTATGCGTTAAACAACACACACACACGCCCACACAAACACACACTCACGTATGTACATTATATATGGTATAGCATGTAATGTATGTATAGATAAATACATTAAATGGCATGTTACCATTAATTAATTTAAACTAATTCGGAAATAGCTACAGACTTTGACACTTGTTGCTTGGATAACTTATTTATGCTCAGTCAGTATCAAAAATACGCCTGATGAGGTAATCCATCACCGGGAGTGCTGTTTGTTTGTTAGCTTTTTCATTGATAACTTAGTAAATCGCGAAGTCGGACACTGACATCAAAATAGATAGATAGATAAGATAGACAGATAAGATAGATAGATAGATAGATAGATAGATAGATAGATAGATAGATAGATAGATAGACAGACAGACAGACAGACAGACAGATACATGCGTACATACATACATACATACATACAAAAATACCCTGTTGTTGATGTTGAAATTCCAATGAAGGAGCCTTGGATCTAGGTTAGAAACCGGTTCTTTCTCTATTGGCAAAAAATCTTGAAATAAACTGAATACATACATACGTACGTACATACGTACATACATACATACATACATACATACATACATACATACATATTTCCAAATTGTCCAACTTGCTTTAGCGATTCATGATCGGTTTTGCTTCAAGGTTCATGGTATGTATGCCCCCCAATAAGATCTGTGTTAATATATTTCTTCAGTGCGTCACTCTTCGCTGGGTTACGTGGTTTTGTAGCAAATGTTCAGACATACTGTGATGGTGCTGATATGTGGCAGATTCAAGATAATATTCTCTATACATGCAAGCAATTTTATACACAACGTTGGTTTTCAAACGTATCAGTCGAACACAGTCTGACGATAGGTCCCCAGATTCAAGTGGACAGCGTGAATCTTGAATATAGTTGTTGTTATGTGATAGGTATTGACTGCGTTTCCTGATTTCAACTGGAATCTTAGCCCTTTGCCTGTCCTATGTATCACATATAATATACACGATATAGTTCCCTGACGTCCATGCATCGAATATGGTACACATAGCCAATTTATTTTTCAGCACCAAAATAACTTGGGATTTATGAAATGAAAGCTGTATGAAACAAGGAATATTTAAAAGTCTGAAAACATGCATGGACATTCAAGACAAACTTATTAACATTCTTTAGACTGGCAAACGGTTAAACGATTCGCCACTTATCCACTAATCAATAAGGATTCGGTTTTTCTTGTTTTTCTTTTCTTTTCCTTTTTCTTCATTTCATTCAATCTATAAATTTATACACCTGTCACTTCATTCACTTCAGTATTCAATCTTCCTGTCCACCTCTCTTATCTACCTATATATCTACAGGTTTTTAGAATAGATCTTGCTGTTGTTAAAATGTTCTGCCTGTGAATTAAATCGTTATCTGTAAATCCCAGTTTAAGACTTCAAAATTACAACTTGCGGATTCCAATTGAGTTTTTAGTTATATGGTAATCGCAGCAATATTATGAGATCATGTAAGGCGGCGTGCTCGCAGAATCGTTAACACGCTGGGAAAAATCCTTAGCGACATTTCGTCCGGCTTTACGTTTTGAGTTCAAACTCCGCCAAGGCCGACCTTGCCTTTTCAACGTTTCGGAGTCGATAAAATAAGTACCAGTTGAGTACTGGCGTCGATGTAAACGACTTTCCCCCTGCCCGGAAATTGCTAGCTTTGTGCTAAAATTTTAAACTAATATCATAAGATCATGTGTGGCAAGACATTCATCCACTTGTATTTAACTTCTTCACTCAGAAGTGTCTCCCGTAGTGCCCCTACATTATTAATTACTATATGAAACAGTGAATGTCTCACAGCCGACTGCTTGCAGTAAGTATGTAATTCCAAATAACCTAGCTGATTCGTATAACCAATCAACTGGTTCTATTGGTGACAATATATAAATAAAGTACCGTCATATATCGGAAGATAGGTGATCCTAAGGAATATGGAAAAAGAAAAAACACGTTGCCAGTGAGATATCAACAGTCTCAGCCAGTGGCTGATGTGTACATATGTGTGTACAGACATACTGAAACACACAGGTACACACACACTCGCGCGCGCGCACACACACACACATACTGGAATGCACAGTCCTGGTTCACTCGGCGGTGATGAAAAGCTGAATGAAAAAGATAATGAAAAGTTAACATTTCCTATAAGAGAAAGAAGAGTTTTCTCCCATGGTACAATGTCAGCTTTGGCCGAAAAGTAGGGGAGGGGGCGCATGCCTGCATACATATTTTCCGTTTTCCAGTGCGAAAATGGAGACGACGACGTTGCCAAAACAAATTTTCCATCATGAGGACAACGACTAAATGTTTCACCTTTAGTGTTCTGGAAGGTACCCGGATCATGTGAATTCTTTAGAATTATTCTCCTTCGGCCAAGTAAATTTGCAACGTCTACTTCTATCCAGCTATGACCGAGGTTGTTCCAGCAGTTTCCAGTTGTTTTTGTACGGCGTTCCTTCCTTTTACAGCCTTATATTTATAGCTAATGCTTTAACATTGCGCTTCTCTTGAATTCAAAAAGAGGACTTGCAATTATTTAGCCTGGCCTTAAAGAAGCTCTCCGTTGCTCAATATTTGTCTGTGTGTTCCTCCATTGTTGTTGCTGTTGTTCAACAACACCACCTTAGCTTCATGGGCCACAGCCTCAGTATTATATCGATCATTCACTGGGCACTCACTGTTAACCCTACACGAGCATCCTCTCTCTTCGTAGTGCTTTGGGGCGTTTGCTTTTATTTTCTTTATACTAGACACTAAACGAGACCTTTCAATTATGTCTGTTGAATAACGCCCTATTCTTATGAGGCTGCTTATCCACTAATCAAAGTAAGGCCCTTCTTATGTAGGTTTTCACGTTGAGTGAAAAGGCGGGCAAAGAAGAAGAATTAACGCTGGCGCTTTCTCTTGTGATTGTTAAGGCTAAGCATATAGGTATTATGGTCTTTAAACCCGCTGGCTATAAGAGTCTCATTGTAATAGCACTTTAATCTGTTAATGTTTAGGTTTGAAGGCTATAACTATATTATTTATTAAAGAAGTTACGAACAATTTAGCGTATAACAAAATTAACAAGACTAAAACAAAATAAAAGCTTGTTTTATTAAAAGACTATGGAGCAACAGGATATAAAAGAAATAAAGTATTATATTATAAAAGAAAATCAAGAACATCTTTGTTTACTAGCGTTAAAACTGAAAGATTTAACACCTAAAGCAACGACCGTTTTAAAAGAAATAAACTCAGTTAGATACAACCCCCGTGTTTTTTAGAGATTGGCGGATTGTTTGTATTAGTGAAGATAATGTAAAAACATTTTTTTAAATGGAATGAAAATTATACTATCTTTTCTTACTGTTCTTTATTTGTTTCGGTCATTGGACTGCAGCCACGCTGAGGCGCAGCCATGAAGTGTTTAATCAAACAAATTGGCCTCAGTAATTATTTTTAGGTCTGAAACTTATTTTATCGGAATCTTTTGTCGAATCGCTAGTGTTATAGGGCCGTAAGCAAACCAAACACGGTGGTCGAGCCTTGCGGTGGGGCAGAGACAAGCACATGCGCACACGCACACTTACACACACACACACACACACACACACACACACACACACACACACACACACACACACACACACACACACACACACACACACGTACGCATACGACTACCTGTCGCACAGCTTCCTTCTACCAAATTCTCTCACAAGCCAGTGATTTGCCCGGAGCTATAATAGCGACACTTGTCTAAAATGCCGCGCAATAGGACTGAACCTGAAACCACGTGTTCGCAAAGCGAGCTTCTTAACCACACAGCTATGCCAGTATGGTAAAATACTAAGCTGGCAGAATCGTTAGCACGCCGGACAAAATGCTTAGCTGCATTGCATCCGTCTTGACGTTCTGAGTTCAAATTCCGCCGAGGTCGACTTTGCCTTTCATCTTTTCGGAGTCAATGAAATAAGTACCAGTTGAACACTGTGGTTAATGTGATCGAATTTACCCCCTACCCTGAACTTCCTGGTGTAAGGGGTAATATTGTAAAATACTGAAATGTTTAGCCTTACAAAATTGATTAAAGAAATGACTGTGTCTATGGAATAAGGATTAAATCATAGGTCCCAAAGCCAAATTCAGAGATATCTTATTAGAAGCAGTAATACTTCTAACTGACTCTCCTTCATAGAAAACATTAAATCTGATTTATTTTCCGCGCAGAAGATAGCTAAGTCAGTATCTGTGAAATAAGAAATGTTACAGATTTAGTCAGAGTCGGTAAAAATATACCGACTCTTAGTCCATTCCACTGATTCATACATACATATATGCATGCATTCATACATACATACATACATACGTACGTACGTACGTATATAGTATGTACATACGTACTTACATGAATACATGCATACATACAAGTATACATACGTACATATATAGATACATACTGACACACACACATATATGTATGTGTTAGTGTGTGTGTGTGTGTATGTGTTGGTGTGTATGTGTTGGTGTGTTATGTGTGTTTTGGGGCGTTATCTTTCTGCTTGTCTTTCTCTCTGTCACTCTCTTTCTCTTTCTCTCTATCATTTTCTCTCTCTCTCTCTCTCTTTCCGTTTCACACACATGTACACACACAAACACATAAACATGCACACACATACATACATATATATATGCGCGCACACACACACACACATACACACACACACACACACAACACTAGTTCTTAACTTCCACTTATTTACGGAATAACGGTGTTGTGATTACGATTATAGAGAAAAGTCTTCCAAGCAGACACTACAAAGCTCTTTTGGAAGATAAGGAAGTTTCTCAGAGGAATTCAATTTCAACAGTTTCAGAAACTGTTCAAGAAAATATTACTCCATTGTTTGACCAAACTTCTAAAATACGCGTTCTCTTTCTCTTGAATGGCATATGTTCCTGTTACTGCCACCAGTTCCACCGTTACTAATACAAAAGTTACTACTATACTATTGCGTTCATGCCATTGGGCAGTAGTACTTAGCACCGCTGCTACCATCGCTAAAGTAGGCAATTTTCTCTGCTTCCACCCCTCCGTTAAGCAGTTATAACTTTCGGCTTACCATTTATATTTATTATTTCAACAAGGTCTATTAGTGCAGTTACGTAACTGAAAAAATAACAATATAAAAGTTTTGAAACTATTTCATATACATAAATATACATATATATATATATATATATATATATATTCACACACGCATACACACACACATATAAGCGCGCGCACTCACTCATACACACGCACACACATATATATATATATATTTGTTTGTGTGTGTGTGTATGTGTATGTTCTTATGTATTAACAGCCAACGGGAAAATAATTAGCCAATTAACTAATTGATTATATCCAAGAAAGATTATTTAGGAATGTATCCTAAAACCTAAATGAAGTTGGTGTTATCTTGGATATCAAAATACAGCGAGAGGAAAAAGAGAGAGAAGAGACTAAAGAACACTAAAAAATGCCAAACAAAAACAAGAAACTGGTAACCACACGGAAAAAAAATAACCCCAAAATCATAATTCTTGTTTTGCCGAACCAAAAGACGAAATAGATTCTTCGTGTTGCAGCTTTTCGGGAATAATTCTTCTCGTTAAAAATTCAAGAAAGAATGGACTTAATGGTAACTTTTAACGAGTTAAAGAAAACGCTAGAAGTGATAGCTACATCTCCTTTGGATAACAAAAAATATTTTGATGTATATATGAAGGTAGTGGAGCTACCCGATCCATAGTTAAGCAGGGTCTATGATCCCCTCATTACTCTAATCAGTGAGGGTGGAAGC
>NC_142934.1:46865193-46872693 GCF_046866305.1 Octopus bimaculoides
TTCCTTTACTCAAAGCCAGAAACTTTTCTGTATCCCGTTCCACCCGAATGTATCCACCCATACATACATAAAGCAATCCATGTATGCGCGCGCGAGCGTTTTCCTGTGTGTACATGTGTAAGCTACTTGCAGGGAAACATGGCGGCAGAAACTTTGAAGCTTCGCCGATAACGGCTTATCAAACTGTTTGACAAGTCGTTATCGTCAATAAATTTGGAAGTTACAGCCACTCTATGCTTCTGTCTAATAAAATATTTAGGCTTCACTTAGGTATGTATATGTCTTTAACACACACAATGCAGGTGCTACTTTACTACCAGAGTAGTAACTATACTAAACAGTAAAGCCAGTCTCCACATCAAAGCGGACTCTGGTGCACCGGTGCTCGCGACTGAGGATGAGCCAAATAGCTCGAAACTGAGTCAGTCTCGCGATCCTGATACTTGGTAGTGGTTCGCTCCTACTGCTAACAATATATTGTATATAAAGAATATAAACTCGACTGAGGAAAGAAAACTCCAAATGACCCGTCCTTGTTTTCTTTGTATCGTCTATCTGAATGTTTCGTTGTCCCTTTTTAGTATCACCTAACTGTGTGGATGTTTTGCGTTCTTGTCCCATTTTGTATTTTATATATCTATATATCTATATATATATATATATATATATATATATATATATATATATATATATATATAAATCTTGTACGACTCTATTCTTTCTTTCTATCAGTCCTTTCACGCTTATTCGTTCTTTCGTTCCCCCTCTCTCACATTTCCCTGTCTTCTCTTCTTGCTCACTTTCCCTCCTCTTTTCACTTCACTGTGTCCCTGTCATTTTTTCTCACCCCTCCTTAATTCTTCTGTCTCTCTGCCTCTACCTCTCTCTTCTCCCCACGTGACCGGTGTTCGGCCAACCTGGTCTTTCTTTCTTGGTTCGGCCGTCATCCATGCAACATCTATATTCCTCCCTGTGCCTGTGAAATCTTGTACACCTGCCGTAAGCCTTTATTTCCACACACACCAGCTTAATTTAATTCGTCCTTAGTCGAAAGACAGCTGTTGTTATGTCCTATTATTTGTATTTGTGTAACATTCTCCGTTTTTTTCCCGTCCTTCTTTTCGTATACATTCGTTGCTTTCTTCCAAGGAATCTAATGCTCTTAGCTTAGTTTTTCCTTGCGGCTGGCCAGATTGGAGCTATTTCGAGTATAACCAGCTGAAATTTCAAAGATAATCTGAAACTCGACTGAGGAAAGAAAACTCTGAATGACCCGTCCTTGTTTTCTTTGTATCGTAAATTTGGATGTTTTGTTGTCCCTTTTTTTTGTATCACCTAACTGTCTGGATGTTTTGCATTCTTGTCCCATTTTGTATTATATATATACAATTAAACCTTGGGATAGGCATTATGCCGGTAATAAACACACGCACTGGTTCAGTCCTTTATTAATTTATATAGTTTTTTGTTAAATTATTTCATTGCACTCTTGCAATCTCTTCAGTAACTTGTCTCTCCACTTCCATTTATTTTGAATGTATGATCTGGCGTTGTTTTGGCGTTGTTTCGAAACTGTTTGGTATGAGCATGCGAGTGTGTGCAAACTCGTATGTGTGCACGCTCATATGTGTGCACGCACTTATGTGTTCGTGCTTATATGTAAGTATGTGCGTCCATATGTGTGTTTGTAACAATTTCGTTTATATCAGATCAGATAGAGACTTTTTAATTAATTTATTTACGTTCATACTCCGCATCATATGTGTGAACAACACATGCAACCATGGGCAATTGTAAGGCCCTCATCTACGTGTATTTGGTGTTCAAAATTGGTTGCGTTTCACACTCACATGCTCATACCAAACAGTTTCGAAACAACGCCAAAACAACGCCAAAACAACGCCAGATCATATATTCAAAATAAATGGAAGTGGAGAGACAAGTTACTGAAGAGATTGCAAGAGTGCAATGAAATAATTTAACAAAAAACTATATAAATTAATAAAGGACTGAACCAGTGCGTGTGTTTATTACCGGCATAATGCCTCTCCCAAGGTTTAATTATATTTCTTTCAACACACGTATCCACATCAAGAATCTTGCACACGAAATACACATACGATATATATATATATATATATATATATATATATAAACATACATATATATGTATATATATATATATATATATATATATATATAAACAAACATACATATATATATATATATATATATATATATATATATATATATATATATATATATATATATATATATCAGGGTAAGAAAAAAGTTTTGAAATTTTTACTAACAGTGGCCTATTGTAGAGAAAAATTAGTCAATAGACTATATATTATTCATGGCTCAGTGGTCAGAGCCCCGGTCTTACGACCGTGAGGTTGTGAGTTCGAATCCTGTACTGGGCTGCTTGTTGTGTTCTTGAGCAAGCCACTTCATTTCATGTTGCTCCAGTTCACTCAGCTGTAGAAATGACTTGCGATGTCACTGATGACAAACTGATCGGCCTTTGCCTTTCCCTTGGATAACATCGGTTGCGTGGAGAGGAGAGGCTGGTATGTATGGGCGACTGCTGGTCTTCCATAAACAACCTTGCCTGGATTTGTGCCTCGGAAGGGAACTTTCTAGGTGCAATCCCATGATATTACCTGTCAAAAGCGAAAGAGTAAGATCTATATTGTAATTCGATATAATATTGTTTCACTTTGATTCTTACACTTTTTATTCTAATGTGATAACACTAAGATCATCATATTTCTTATATATTTGAAATAAATGAATAATTTATATCCTAATGTGAACAACATTACACATCAGCAACTTTCCGTCTTTACGGCCATGACAGCGGAATGGTGTGTCAGTGTCTGTGTGTTGACTGACATAACGAATGGCTGACAAAAAAAATAATGAGGTAGCAGGTCCAAGATATATTTAAAAAAAACATATTTACCGTTCAATTATCGGTTAATAATTGGCACAGCAGTTGCAAGGTTGCAAGGTATTTACAATTACATATTTACCCTTAAGTTAACATTCAATACATGCGCTTAATATATATATTAAGAAATTTATCTATAATAATTATTGTGGCATTTACCATTACATTAGCAGTTCATACATGTGCTTCTATTTGGTTAATTTGCTTCTATTTGGTTAATTTATGCTGCATGCAAAAATAAAAGCATGCTACATACATATAATTACTTACAATAATAGAGATTAATGTATAATTTTTTCTATATTCATAATATGCCACCAAAGAAAAGACGTACTCTCTATAGAAACAAGTACAAAGCAAGGAGGATTGTAGAAAACCGAAGGCGAGAGTCTCAAGACAGAAGGGAGATGAAACTTTCTCAAGATCAGCAAAAGCATGCTGCTGAATGTCAAATGGAATCTCAAGGGAGAAGGGAGATGAGACTTTCCCGAGATCAGCGAAGGCATACTGCAGCTCGTCAGATGGAGTGTCAAGAGAGAAGGGGGATGAGACATTTCCAAGATCAGCAAAGTTCACGCTGCAGCACATCAGATGGAGTCTCAGTACAGAAGGGAGATGAGACTTTCCCAAAATCAGCAAAGACATGTTACAGCACTTAATGTTGAATCATTATTAGACAGAGGTCTAACAGAATAGTTCTCAGAAACATCTATATATATATATATATAGATAGATGTGTGTATTTCCCCCTTGTTTACAATTAACACGGAAAGAATAGATAAACAGTTACCAGGGTAGCAAAAAATCAGACAAGTATAAAGGGCGTAACACCTTATTTTTAAAGGTAGAAACTCCGGGTTTATGTGAAATATTTTGTATAATATATATATATAAATAAATGGAGTTAAACGCAGGTGTTATTCAAATTCTTTTACTTCCGACACATGTTTCGAAGGTATCATTGGTATTATTCCAAAGGAATAAAATGGTGTAAAACAATGTAATCTTCTCTTCAGGGAATGAAGAAATAAAGCTCGTCAATAAGACGTTTTAAAATGACTTATTGACGAGTTTTATTTCTTCATTTCCCTGAAGAGATTACAATGTTTTACACCATTTTATTCCCTTGGAATAATACCAATGATATCTTCGAAACATGTGTCGGAAGTAAAAGAATTTGAATAACACCTGCGTTTATCTCCATTTATATATATATATATATATATATATATATATATATATATATATATATATACAGAATATGCCATTTTAATATTTTAATCCCGAGCAACGAATTTCTTTCGGATTCCGTCTAAGATTCTGGGACCATAATAGGAAGCCACACCTGCAAACACACACACGCACTTCGCTATTTTTGAATGTTAAAAGCACCAATACAAAATACGCGGGCACGTGCACTGCACACACACACACACACACACACACACACACACACACATGTTTGGCCGCAGTTCTTGTTTCGCTCTATCGTTCCTCAGAGTTTCCTATTCGTTCAGGCGAAATTTATTGAAAACGTGAAGACAAAATGCTTCACATATCAATTACATTGGTTGTCTCACTTTATGAGGTCGTTATGTGACCAATCTAGCTGTAAGGTTCATGAGAACTTGTCTTGAAAGGAGACAGATTTCAGTTTACATAAATATGAATTCTTTTCCTTCTTTCTTTTTTCTTTATTTTATACTGAATTCACTTATTAGACTACGGCCATATTGGTATACTGCCTTCAAAAGGTTATTTGACCGAATCGACCCCAGTATCTATCTCAGCCTAGTACTTATAATATTGATCTCTATTTGTAGAACTATAAAGCTATAGAACAAAAGGATGTTGCATAGAACAACATCGGTTTTGGAAGTGGCTTAAGCATAAACATACACACATATGCACATACATATGCACAAAGACAGACAGGTAGGCAGGCAAAAAGACAGATATATAATTATATCAGATTTTATATAATTGGTTCTTTTGTACATCTCAGTTGCTCTGTCTCCAAACTTCCGAAATCAGTTTGATCGCGTTTGGAACATTTGAGTATGAGTCTAGTGAAGCAGGTAATTGAAACTTTCCATCAAGCTTTGCGTCTACGATACTTGCCTGATCATATCGACGGGAAAGCCAAAATATTTGGAAGATATCCCCATAAGTGCTTAAGACGTGTATTAAAGATAAATTGCTTATCTTTTGACCCTGACAGAAATACTGGAAAGGACGAATGTTCGTCTCATTAAGTATAATTTATGATAGATTAGTCATGTCATTCATCTTGATAAAATTCAAATTTTCGAAATGGAGAATTAATTCTCGGTAAGAGTATCCAGCTCAAATGGAAACCGAGATTTTATGACCGCACAACAGATACCGTTGAATCGGTGAACATCAATACAATCGATTGAGAACATCTAGCACTGAGCAAACAGTGATCTGTAATCATGAAGAACAGTCAGCAGTTTGAGAAAATTCAAAGTACCTATCAAATAATCAAGCACAATGGCTGCAATCGCAGGCTCTTAAGTTCTCTATGTGTGTTGGTGTAAAGGTGAGTTCACTTGTACTTTCTGTTGTAACATAACATTTTTTCAAAACCGGTCCTGAAACCTATGGAATGTCACATGACAGGAGACTAATATGTCCATTAGCCCTACAGGAAGACAGCGTTGCTATACTTTACATTCAAATGTTTTCTTAGCTGTTGTTTGGTTGAACATTTATTTTGAGCGAATGCACAAGGACAGAGCCACTGTTGATGAGGTTTTTGATAGAATTCTGTGCCACATTTGTTACAAAAATATTTAAAACAAAGAACAAAAGTCTGGGTGCGGTAGTCACTGAGGAGTACGGCAAAAAAAGCATATGTCTACAGTGAGAAAGTGCTTGTGTTCGAAATAGAGTTCACGACGACCACCATATGAATGAATGTATGTATGTATGTATGTATGTAGGTAGGTAGGTAGGTAGGTATGCGTGTATGTATGTGCGAGTGCATGTATGTATGTATGTATGTATCCAATAAAAGGCATTCTGTTCCGTGATATCCCCCGTGATATGGAATCCTTCATTCCTGAAAATTTTGACGTAACGTCGAATTCCGTAAAAAGAAATCTATTTTCCTCCTGATTTCCATGTTATAAATTGAAATACGCCGACAGAATGGTTTCTCCGTCAAAAAAAAAAAAAAAAATGCACTGCAGCTACTTTTATGAATGACAGTAACAGTTGTTAACTCACACAATACCGAGTGCCAATTTACTGTGCGGCCTACTTACCAAGTTACTATTTGGTTGTCCGGAAAGTTCGTGCCGATTTATAGTAGCTTACCTTTCGACTTATTTGCCATGAAACCACCTCAATTCTGGGAAGAGGGTATTTTCAAGTTAAAGGAAAGATGGCGACGCATTGTGCAACAAAATGGTTCATATTTGGTTGATTAAAATGTAATGGCAAGTATTTATTGACCTTTTTCTTTCCTTTAGAAATCGGCACGAACTTTCCGGACAACCCAGTATTTAGCGAGCAGTCAATAAGGAAGAAATCTGATATAATTATCTATCTATCTATCTATCTATCTATCTATCTATCTATCTATCTATTTATCTATCTATCTGTTTATCTATCGATCTATCTTTTCTATCCATCTATCTATCTACCTATTTATCTACCTACCTACCTACCTACCTACCTACCTACCTACCTACCTACCTACCTACCTACCTACCTACCAATCTATCTATCTATCTATCTATCTATCTATCTATCTACCTATCCTTCCATCAATCTATCTGTTTATCTATCGATCTATCTTTTCTATCCATCCATCTATCCATCCATCCATCTATCTATTTATCTACCTATTTATCTACCTACCTACCTACCTACCTACCTACCTACCTACCTACCTACCTACCTACCTACCAATCTATCTATCTATCTATCTATCTATCTATCTATCTATCTATCTATCTATCTATCTATTTATATCTGAAGAGGAAGGTGAGAGTAGAAAGGGAAGTCTTGTCTAGTGAATGCTAATCTTTTACTATAGAATTCCGGATGTATATCCAGTAGCAGGAGCATTTCCGCTGTATGATGACATCAGATAGCCAACAACTGCGGACGAGCTTTGTTCATGTATTAACCATAAACGATTTTTATTTGTTGAGTGATGGGAAGGAGTTAAATGTGCGTGACTGGGAGAAACACGGGGCACTATCTTCTGTTAATCATCTTTATTGGTCACTGCTCAAGGACGAAAAACTTAGCCAAAATTGTTTGGCGTTTGCAGAGCACCATCTTGTCATGCAGTTCAGTGTAGTCATTGAGCTCTTCATGAAATTCTCTTGAAATTGTCATATAACGCTCACGATGAAGATTTTTATTACCCAAAACTTGCAGACCTTCATCTTTATAAGTGACAACGCTTCAGCTATATCCTTTGCCGTCATCTGAAATGTGGTGGGTGGAGCTTCTGTTTGTTTTTTCGGCCATGCAGCTCGCTTTTGTTCAAAATGCATTGCACCACT